>NC_056742.1:150598829-150783829 GCF_019279795.1 Protopterus annectens
GCCCTGTATTATGTAATTTCAGAAGTACTATCTGTCATATGTTGACCAGCACAATATATAGATACAGAAAAAAGTGTAACAGGTTTCAAAAACTGCTGATGATTATTGCAATGTATATTGGCATGAGTTTTCACCATTTGTTCATTCATTTATTTAGAGGACATTGGTGGACTGGACTACAAGGGTTCTTTTCAGTCATATCCTAGTTTCTCATAAATGACATGAGTTCATCAGGGTGGACATCAAGCACATTCTGAAAATGTAAATCTGCATGATTGGGGATTGTTGAACTTATTAAAGCCTATGTACACTTCTAACAATGAGGAATGCAAACAAAAGGAAAGGCATGAGCTAAAGAATGGGGAAAAGACAGAAACTAACAAAGATGGAGGTAGATGTCAAATTAGAGAAACTGAGGGTGATTGGTAAATGAATATGCAGAGTAGTAATATGAAGTAAGATGGGAGATGAGCAGTTCAGATTCAGATCAGGATGTAGCACAAATGACCCAATGTTTAGAGTGGGCCAAAAAGTGTTGAAGAAGCTAAAGATGGGGAGAGACTCCAACTGGGCATTCCTGGCTGAAGAGAAAGCACATAGCCAGCTCCCATAATTGTTGATTTGGGCAGTCCTGAGATGGTTTGAAGTCCCGGAAACATTGGTGAAATCGGTGCAGGTTATGTACAAGGGCTCAGTGACACAAGTACATATAGTGTTTGGATGCATAGAGGGGGTCCCAGTGGGAGTAGGGGTACATCAGGGTCCAGCTTTGTTCCCTATTGCTGTTCATATTGGTGATATACTACATTAGCAATCAAGTTGGAGGGGATAAATCAAAAAGCTGCTTGCATTACAAGAAGGCTCAGAAAAGGAACTTCAGCAAATGATAAGGGAATGGAATGTAAAACTGAAGGCACATGGGATAAAACTGAATTACAGACAAGACAATTGTCTTGGCAGCAAAGGGGGATAGATCAGAAGAAGCTAAACAGTGAAATAGAAGGGAAAATAGTGGAGCAGGTTAACAGCTTCAAGTACCTGGGAGGAGTGGTTGGGGAGAAGGTAAGTGTGAATGAGGGGGGTCAAAGCTAAAATGGGGGGGCTGCAGCCAACTAGCACACAATGTTAGGAGTAGTATGGGACAGAAGAATGCAAGATAAGCTGAAAAAAGTGCTGTGACCAGTACTTCTGTATGATGAAGAAATCTGGGCATTGAAGGTAGAGCGCTTAAGTGAGCTAGAAATGATGGAGATGAAGTGCTTGAGATGGGTAGTAGGATTTACACTGCAGGACAGATGAAGAAATGAGGACATCAAAGCAGAAACAAAAGTAGCTCCAATGGCAAAAAGCTGAAATGGAACAGTTTGTTGTGATTCAGCTGAAGGTGATTTGGTGAAGAAACTTTGGAAAAGACCTAAAGAAGGAAGAAGGCAAGAGGAAATGAGGATGTCAGGCAAAGACAGACTGGGTTGTGCAAAAGAGCATCTGCAATACTCAGGCATAACTATTGAAGAAGGTAAGAGACTAGTATTGAATTGAGAGTGGTGATGACAGTTGACGTGACACCCCAATCCCCATGTAAGAAATGGGAAAAATAGGTTGATGATGAATATTAAAGGAGGAAAATTGGTTAGTGCAGGACATTATTATATTTAAAGTAATTAGAAAATGAGCATGGTATTGAGATGGGTGATCTACTGTTGTATTGGAAGAGAGAGAAAAGGTGACACAGTAATGCTCATTTTATAGCAGTGTATGATAAAGCACAATATTTTATTTTGAAATATCTAGTAGCTAGAGATATTAGTATCAGACAGAACTGCCAGAGGAGACCATATTCTGTGACTAGCAGGACAGCTTTACCTAATGTAGACTATGATCCTGTAGTAAGGAGAGGCAAACCTGTGCAGCACATTTTTAATGTTGATGGGATTTTCTTTTTGAATAGAATTCAAATGTAAGAAGAGTGTTTATCTATGGATCCAGGATAAATTTCAGTCACTTGAAAGTGTGCACTGTTTCAAGTAGGCCATCAAATGTGTTTTTTACTGTCTAATATTTGGGTACTAGATTCCTTCTGCTACTACTAGTGTTGCAAAACAACATGACTTTCAGCTTTCTCATGCTTATGTCAGTTGTTTAACAGACAGACAGACAGAAAGCACAAGAAAGTCTGCTGTAGGAGCGTGCTAACAGCATCTCGTTGGATAGTACTAACAGTATCTGGTAAGAGGACAAGCTTTGCGAGTATGAGATCATCATCATCATTATTATATTTTCCTAGGAAGTCTGGGTGAGGACAGAGAAGGAAAATCAACAGTGATCCCAGTATGGAACGCTGTAGAATGCTCTTCTGGAAATCAAGTGCCTCGTACTTTTTCAGGTGCTCACTGTGACCTAAGCTGCCCAGTTCTTGAAATAACTGGAACGCAATCTGAAGGCAGATGAGCCTTGTCCATGTGACTTTAGCTTGACATGATGTAGATGGTAAGTAACCCAGATGACCCAAGTTCAATTACTAGCTTAGCTGCTGGAGGAGCCAAGCTTAAGGTGGGGGTCAAAGAATGGAAAGAACAGCTTTTTGTTGGCTCACCGACTGCAGGAGGGGTTTCTGTCGACAATCTGACATGATTGCACTGATAGGGACAGTATCATAATTGCATGACAGATAGTCATTAAAATTCTGCATAGGAGAAAGCAGGAGCTAAGTGACACTATGCGCATTGATGCACTTGACCTCAGTAGCTCCTCCCCTTTAGGGAATACAACCAAGTCTCCTGGCATGTAGAATGGTATATAAGAGCTGCTACCAGTTGCTCTTCCCTACCCTCTAATGGAGTAGTTCAGGCACCATTTCTTAGTACAAGGCACACAGAAATAGGAATTGGAGCAATGGATTCAGAATTAGAGCAATTAGCATGCAAAGGAGGCCAAACATTTATTAAGAAAAAAAAAAAAGACTATCAGAACAAATTTGAAGTATTTGCTTAGTTCCATGAAGACTTGCTTGCTTACATACTTACCTACATACTTACTTGGAAAATACAATTAGCACACTTTTCTTAAAAAAGTGATTTCACTCATTAGTGCTCCTATTTTCTGGTTGTTACATCACTGAGTTAGAGTAAGGCTGTGGTGGTACCATGTACAGTCCTGTAACCATGATGGTGTGCATGCAGAAGGGATAAAGACTTTAGGTTGTAAAGTATTTGGCTGTATCTGTTTGGAAAGGTGTTACTTAAGATGGCTAATAGAGAGGTTGATGATTAGACACAATGGTTGATGATGGAGATTTTGAAAGGCAATGACTATGGACTATTCCAAAGGGAAATGAAGATGTCTGTAGAAAGAAGCATGTGAATGTGAGTTATGCAGTTGGATAAGAAGGGATTCAGACCTTGAGAAATATAAGATAAATGAACATTTGGATAATGTTGCCCAAGGGAGACAGCTCTTCTGAGCTTGGTAGGAAGATATGAGTAGAACTTCCAGGTGGATAATAGTTGTGTAAAATTGCTATGAATGAATGATTGGCTGTGTATAGTAGGAGTGTATGAAGTAGCCAAGTAGGCGAGGGTCTCACTTCTAGTACAAGGGTCTGTGCCGGCTGTACCAGTGACCACAAGGGGTGAGGGTGGGGTCCCTAGAGAAATCCTATGAATAGGTTGAGTTGTGTTCTGATTTCTGAGGGATTGTATTTGTTTTTGCTTAAAAACATATTCTTCACTCTGCTGAAGAGATATTTCCACTCTCATCTTAGGCTGGAGTACAAGTTCTAATTAAAGACTACCCCTGATTGTCTGTATTTGATTTGCACTTCATCTCTTTCCTTAATGAGGGAATGAATCTGTGGGATGAGCCATGATGTGGACTGATGGCAGTACAATAGATAGATAGACAGATAGACAGACAGATATTAGGAAATAACTGCTCCTGGAGGGGAATGATTAGATTTATAAATGCAGCTAAGGCATTGCTACAATCAAGATGTTCAAGAGGAATCAACCAAACAAAACAATTAAAAAACACCCAAAGGGTGTATACAAACTCAAAAAATAAAAAAGAAGAAACAACTACTGTCAAAAGTACAAACAAAACAGTAATTATTAATAAATACTGTTTTGCTTGTACTTTTGGCGGTCATTTTTTCTTTTTTATTTTCTGATGTTTAAGAGGAATACCAGACCACACAGGTAAGGAGAGACAGTAGGACAAGCTCCTACTCCCTGAATAATTTTCTAAAATAGGAGGTAGTCCAGAATTCTTTTAAATTTGTCCAAGATGGATCTAAGAAGTAGACAGCTGTCACTCAGCACTGTGGTGAATAACTGGACATCTTATTGTTATGGGATTTTTTGGAGTTGGCCCTCTCTAGATGGTGTTTTGAGTTGTCTTGAAAGGAGCTATGGTTACAGATGGCCAAGTCTGATGCAGTCCATATTTCAGTAAGCAACAGCTTGAGTTTTAGATGAACAATGAAGGTTTGAAGCCATTGATATTGTAGCATTGCTTTTAATTCAAATATGAGCAATATATCTAATAGTTTGGTGGATGAGGGGGTGGAATGTAGACAACTGTGATGTTTAGCTTGAGATCGCTACCTCTGAGGCACACATAAAAAACAGCCCAATATGGCTTGGTTGCCATTTTTGTTTGGTGATTTCTTTTCAACAGGTGGAATTGCAACATTGGGGAGAGGAGATGGAACATGATAGAGGTGAGAGGAAAAGAGACAGGTGGAGATAAGTACTTATGATCTAGAGGAATGTGACTGCAGTTATCAGGCATGAGCCAGGATACTACATCTGTAGAGTTAATTTCCAGCTATGATCAACAAAGCTATACTGAGAAAAGTGAATAAGTGAGAAATGAGAATGGACTGCAAGTAGTTAGACAGTTTTGTGGGTAAGGGTGTTTTGCTTTAGTAGGGGACCAGTTGGAATAGAACGGGTTAATATGGTTAGGTGATGTGGGTGGTAAGTGGGTTTAGAGAGTACTTTTTGTGTATGTAAGTATGATGAAGGGTCTGGGTGATACCCAGAAAGTGATATGAGGATGACAGAGTCTATGTAAAGAAGGATATAGAGTATATTATATAAGAAGAAATATGCTGCTGTGGTGGGAGACGGGCCTGTATTGAGATGAAGGAGGGTGATGGGGAGTTAAACAGGAAGAAGGGATTTAGACAAGAGATAATGTGGCAATTGATAGCTATAAAATTAGAGATTGCCTAAGGAGTGAATGTGGGAATGGGGTTTGCATAATCCCCCTTATGAGACTATCAGGAGCTAAAAGGTAGCAGCACTGTTCAGAGATCTGAATACTATGGATGCAATAAAAAATAAGAGTAACAGACGTGTTTAGCAGGACAGGAACACTCTACAGGGGCTGATAAAAGCAATAAAGCAGATAATGTCTGTCAAGGTAGGTCAGATAGTGTGAGAGGGATCAGTGTGTCCAACAGTGATAAGTGTAGGAATACCAAAATACAGTATCATGTAACTTTCAACCATTTAGCTGAAAGAGCACAGCATGAAAACAGAACAGCAAGTGCTACTAAGTTTAAAACACTGTAGTCAGTAGCTTAATAAACACTAAATACTGAGGATGAAATACAAAAATCAGTATAACATTATGGTGATGTGCATTTAAAATATTCTAATATCATATCTTAAGATGTCAGGCACATACTATTTTCTAAAATGGCAGATTTAACAGCACCCAAATTTTAGTCAAAGAACAAGCATGGGACAGAACAAGACAGCAACTGAAGTACAGTAATTAAAACTAATTTAGTGTTAGAGTCTTTCACCAAAGCGTTAGAAGCGATGAACAATTCCCCTGCTGTACTTTAGTAGCTACTGTAACTAAAAATTAATGAGCTTCAGTACTCAATTACCAGTATGAAAATGTTGTCATTTCTCACAGACACCAGTATGTACTGAATCATTAATCAGTATTGCAAATCAGATGTTTGAATGTCATGATGGCCATAATTTACAGTTGGCACACACAGGTATATAGCAGCATAACTGGTTAGACTGTAACCAAATTTGATGATTTGCAAATAAAAAAAAAAAATACTGTGAGCAGAAGTTCCAGTACCCCAGCCTATACTGAGAGCTAGGATGGAGGTTCAGTATATTTGCAATGCAGGCTGACATTTAAATACTTGTGGGATTATTTGTGATGTTTATTTTCTTTTTTTTTCCTTAAAGATAATGTAAATCAAGGTATGCTATATTTGGATGTTTGAAAATACCTGTGATAAGAATCTGAATGTTTAAATTCTATGGGTTGTATTGCAGGCTGCTACGTGAGCATAGGGACTTAGACTGCTTAGGTTGATAGGTTTAGGTCAGAATAATATAGGTCAATTGTTTAAAAGTTCCCAGTGTTATATCATCGAAACAGAATGGGGTAAGGGATCTGAGAAGAGCAGCTACCCGAATAAACACAGAGAACACAGAATGCACCATATGCAGCACTAGTGAAAGATACTTTATCATATCATCTTCAAAAGACAATATTAAAAATATTTATAAAGGTTTGTATGTCTGCATACCAGATAACTACTGACATCATAAGAAACTTGCACACGAAGCCTGAGAGCTCATAATTACAACTTCATCTCCTCTAAAATCAACTTAGTTTTGTTGTGTATAAAATGCTGTGCACCAAATTGATATGTACAGACATGCTTTACCTTTTGTATTCCAATAGTTTGAACCCATAGAGCACAACATTGTAACTTCACAATGTTATTGCACCATAATGTCACAATGATGGTACAAGGTTTCTTTTGATTTCTAATTCAATGTGTGCTACAGTGTGTTTAAACACAATAGCAAAATGAAAAGTACATTTTTTCTCTGCAGTTAGTCAATGGCCAACAAACAATTTTACAACAGTGTGGTATGCAGTTTGCATTTAGCTTGGAACACAGTAAAGTGAACAAAAGACTCAGGGCTCAACACAGAGCCAAAGAGATGCACATTTAAAAAGATATGTTTAAAGGTAGTCCCCAGCATCTAACTACAGTTATCTTTGATATGAAGCTGTTGTAGTACTGGCGGATTTTGTATATTTTATCTGGTAGTTCAGTCTCATAGGCAGCAGTTATTATTTTATTGGCTACAGATATGTTCCATTTGATGTTTGTTGTTTTACTCATTCACTGACACATAAACTGAGTTCTTGAGTGCTGACTAATTCTATTAATCTGCAATACATACTACACCAACAAAATGAAGATGTAAAAAGAAGAGGGTGCATGAAAAACGTGGCCATCTGTCTTGTCTTACACCATCTTGTTACCTAATTGTTAATTCTTTAAAACTGATTGCAATAAAGAGTAACTGCATTCTAAACTATTTCTTCATACATTTCCTTGCTTACTATGCTTACTACTGTTCAAACCAGTTGCATTGTAATTTTCACTGTATACATTTGAACAAACATTTTTTTTATAATATTTTCCATTTTATATGTACACCAATGAAGATGTGTGCAAATTATCAGACTTACCATATACAGGGCAATGCTGACACTGGGCCATTGTGTGTGATATGTACATGTGAGGGGCAGTCATACTGGTCTTTGTGTCTTAGTCTGTCTATTAGCTCAGAGGATTAAAGCTATGAGCTGTTAATGAGCTGCGTCCATACCGCTCAACTGTCCAGATTTTTGCCCCATTATTTTTGGTCTATTCCTCATAAAATTTGTGATTTTCTGACAAATCATTGAAGATTGAAGTCACTAAACAATGACATACATTTGAGTTTCAGTCTTCATATCCTTTAGAAAATGCATGCTAACAAAAGTCATGTCATTCTAGTAACTTTCTTAGTTTGTAAGGGCAATATTTAACATGTGTTCCTGTTTTTGGGCCTTTACACCCCCCCCCACTCATTATTTTAGACTTTGTCCAGATTTTTTGCACCAATAGGTTGAGAGGTATGGCTGCATCTTATAGTCCAGGGTTTGATTCCCTCAATTTTAATTTGCTTACTGTGTGACTAAGCAAGTCACTTAACCAAACAGTATTGTCTGAAAATTGTGAAATTGGGCTACGCTCCTCACTGGCCTCTTGAACTGCTTGCTAGTGATCTGAGTAGTCAACATCCCACAATGCCTAAGTATGGAGTTTAATTTGAAACTATAGGTTGGAATAAACAAATAATGCATAAATCTACTTTGACATGCATACGAAAATAACACAGATCTGTTTATATTCTTTTACTTTTGCACAGACCAAAATACAATGAATTGTATATCATGTGGACTCTTTTTGTGTCTTGTACCCATGACTACTATGACATTTAGTAAAGTGCTTATGAAGGATTTCAGGGGGTTTTGTTGCTCCACTCAGACCAGACTGGAGTTTATGCTTTTGTTTTAAACTATAACTGCCTCACTGCCCTTGCTTCTCTGGTCCAGATCCTGGCTGAGGTGCCTTTTGTGTAGATCCTGCATGTTCTCCACTTGTCCATGAAAATTCTCATTAGATGACGTGCTTTCTTTGTACATTCCAAAAATACACAGTTAAGTTAATCATTTGTCCTCTAAACTGCCTATAGGTGTAGGTGGGTATACACATGCATACTGAGCTCGACCAGCTCCCTAGCCAATATCTTTTCTCTGTCTTATGACCCTACCTGCCAGAATAAGGTCCAACTCCCATACCACCTTAATTAGAATAAAATAACCAATGAGTGAATGTATGAATAACTGCACCCATTACTCGAATATCTGCATTTACTTATTCGTTTTTTCCTTAATTTTTTTATTATATGGTGATGGTCCAGCAATTAAAGGTTCTGCCTTAAACTCCCAAAATTCTGGGTTTAGTCATGGTCTCTAGTCAGTGCCTGTGTGGAGTCTGTATGTTTTCCCTATGTCTGCTTGGATTTTTTTGGGGGGTGCTCCAGTTTCCTCTGATGCCTGCCCCCTCCCCCAAAAAGAAATGCTGGTTGAGTGGTACTCTAAAATTTTCATATATTTTACATGTACCCTTATCATTGTGGGTGTGCATTGTAGCTATAAAAACTCTAAAAAAGACTAGTCGGCTTACTCACTTAACAAGTAAATAAAATAAAAATGCATATATTGCTATTTATGTTCTTATATTTCCTAGTACTATGCAGGAAAGGTGCATAATGAACAGTCTTCCTAACCAACAATCAAAATAGATAGCAAATAAATAAAAAATATTTACTTTTCTGTTTCTGTTATACAACTAGCTATTTTTTTCTTCACTTAGGTTCATTGGCATGTTGCCAACTGCATGTGATAATTCATTTTTAGTGCTTACTCAGACTACACTACAGTGGTGCAGCGGTAGTGTTGTTGCCTCACAGCAAGAGGTTCTCCCGTTCGATTCTCGGCTGGAGTGCGTTTTGTGTGGAGTCTGCATGTCCTCCCTGCGGTTTGGTGGGCATTCAAAAGACATGCATAAATGGGCATGCCTTTCGTTGAAGGTTGAACGTCGAGCTGGCACCTCGGCATTCGTGAAACTCTACTGCCAATCATTAGCAGACTGGAGTTCCACTGTGGCGACCCCTAACCGGGAAAAAGCCAAAAGACCAACAACTCAGACTACAGTACATAACTGCATAGCTTATTCAGACTTAGGCAGTCGGTGAAGTGAAATACTTAAATGAATGATGTCATATTATTACCACTGTTCTTCTAACATATACTGAAACATATATTTACATGGAAGATAAGGACCATTTGGCCCAAACAATCTGCTTATTTCCTTGACTGTTAATAAGCAGTAAATCCAGTATAAACACCATACTTTTTTAGAACCCATAAAAAATAGTGACACATCTGTCTCAAGCATTATTACATTCCTTTGCTATTTTGGGCGTAATCGGCTGTTGAGAAAGTCCTGTGAAATAGCTAAAATTTGACAGATCCACCTCAGCTTCTCTACTTTATACATTCAAACTGTGATCTCTAGTTCTCATAAATCTCACTTTTGAAAAATGGCACCTACTTAAACTCTAAGGATTTTCATTAATATTAAACATTTTTATCATGTCCCTCCTGATTTGTTACTTCAAGACTATATGTTAAGCGTGTTTTAGTTTTTATGTAGCTTTATAACTGCCAATTTCCGACCTTCTCTCTTAGAAATGATACCGTAGATGGTGTTTTAGCAACAGTCCACATAAAAGAATAATGTCTTTTTGCTTTCTAGTGATGGTACTTTTTATACTTGTTTGAAAAATCAAAGATGTAAATTACTGCATCTTTAACTTTTTTATGAACAGTTTATATTCTATTTGTGAAATAGCATGTATTCCATCTATGTATATGACTATGTCATGAATGGTCAACATATTAAATGGTCAACAAAAAACATTGACAAAAATACATTGACCATTCATAATAATGACAGAACTACACAGTGACATGGCAATACACCAAAAACAAGGAATCAAATTTCCTTTCCTGATGTACTACTCATAACCCTACCACACATTTGGCTCAAATATGTCTGAATAGTGATATTAGCATGGAAAAGGGTTTTTTTTCAAGTTAAGCTGCACATTAGGGATAGAAGCAGAGTTAGGGTTAGCATGCATAGCTAACATGGATGGGGAGACAAAGCCCCCCGCTGCAAATTAGTAATGCATGCTAACCTTAACTCTGCTACAGTCCTTAAACCTAATGTGCATCTTACCTTAATAAAAAACTTTCCATAACACTACCTCTACACAAGACAACTCAGACACTTACTACCCCCAACACACTAACACACACACACACACACTCACACACACACACACACACACACACACACACACACACACACACACACACACACAATCCCCTTACCTAAACCTTAGCCTAAAACCATCATATTTAACACAGGCATCCAGCCCCACCACTTTCCATTTCTGACTAACCAGAAGTTACTCAAAACTTACAAATGGCCGTTCACTCAAAACGTGCAGTAGTCACTTGCATTACACAAGTGAGTGTTGACCAACTGAACTGCAACTATATATATGTGTGTGTGTCTGTGTGTGTGTGTGTGTGTCTGTGTGTGTGTGTGTGTGTTATATACATAAAATAGAATGTTGCATTTTATACTGTTGCTATAACCCTTGGTCAAATTTTTGGGAAAGGGGCCTGCACTTCCAAATCTCCCATATATGGGTCTTTGTCCCCAGACTCCTTTTCTCTAATATAATAAATATAAAATTAACTCTGTGATCCTGATTAAGACTGATGTCACTGGAATGGTATATCAGTGTATGCAATCACGTTATCTTTTTTTGGTTGTATGCTATATGCCAGCTGTTCCAGATGCCTTTGAATCCTCATATGTGATTTGTAACTGGAACTCAAAAGACAAATTTCAAATGAGGTAATCTAGCTGTACTCTATAAGCTACACTAATTTTACACAGACATGTTCCACGGTGCATGTTACGCTTAAGAATAGCCTCTCACTACTCCCACCACTGTAATTTGATTACTGCAGCTGTCAGCAGATCCTCAGGCTATGGGGGTCATATCACATCCCACTCCCACTCTGTGTCAGATTAGCCTTTCATTCTACCAAATTATATGTAACTGCCACTATATCAAGTTGATGCTGCTTCTACCAGAACATTTACCCCACTATCTGAGTACCACTCTCACCTATCTGTATGGCTACATGTAGGGCAGCTAATCTCTGTGGCCATGCAGAAATGACAGCCGTGGTATCTGGAAGTGCCAAAGCAGGGATAAAAGTATAACATACATTAGCAACAGTAGCAGGCTGGCTGGGAGGTCAGAATAAGAACCAGTAAAAGAATGCCCCCCCCCCCCACAGCATCATCTACGTGGCCACTCCCGACTGTCTTTATACTAAACCATTATTACTGTATCTTAATACCACCATGACTGCAAGTTGTTCTGTCCTCTGTTGGGGACATTCCAATATTACTGTTATTGTAGAATGTCATAGCTAGTAAAGGACCACTTAGCTCCAGATTACACAACTTAAATAAAAATAAACAGAATACCTTTTTAGGGAGTAGCATCTGTGAAAGAACATATCAAGTAAACATATGAATTAATATACAGCCCACATGTCCACTATGTTACCAACCAAGTAAGCAACAAATTAATACAATTTGCTGCAGATGTAATGGCTGCAGGTAATACCATGGCAGTACCTTCATGCAGAAATCCATTGACCAGCCCGTAATATACATCAGATTCTCCAGTAATGAAAATTCACATTTTGATAAGCTGATGCTGTCAGGTAAGGTACAGTCTCAGTGAAAATGAATTAGTTGTAGTTTTGCAGTACAATTCAGTGGTATCAGATATCAGTTTCCATACCACTGCACTAGAACAGACTCACCAACCACATAAAACAAAATTCACCCCTGTCCATATTCAAGCACAATTTGTTCTATGGATGGGAAACAAAAACATTTACCCCAGAACTGAACCCTGTATTACTAATGGACAGAGGCAGCTCCTAAATGCTTTATCCCATGCATGTGTTCCCTCATATTATTGATGATATGATCCCAGTTGTTCTCATTAGGGCAATATATAATTATCAACTATGGGATGGGTAATGCCAGTTTCTACCCAAATTAATCCGTGTTCAAAATTTTAGATCAAATTGTATTTCTTTTAAGTAGTTAGGATATCACATTAAAAGATTGTGACTATGTTGATTTTAACTGCGCTTATATCAGGCTTTAAAATCCATATCAAAAAGAAAACTGCTTAGAGTACAGCTGTATTAGAGAAGTATAAAATAAATACACTTCTATTACTGCTCAGTTTTAGAAATTCATGATTATTAGAGAGTAGTTTCATGACAATTACATGACAGCATGTTTGTCAGATACATTATTTCAGCATTAAAGTTGTACCTGTGCATAATTAAAACAGGCTGTCAGGACACTGCTGGCTTGTAAACTGTGATTGGCTAACAGGAATATTTCTCTTTTTGCCAACAAATGTCATTACTGCACAGCTTTTTGCACATGTAAGACTAAAAGCATAACATAGCACATTATTATTCCTTCTGCATAGCACTTGCTGTCTGGCTGAACTTCCTCATTCTTGTCTGACTCAGAACTTCCCTCCAGTAATATAATGCAAATGTCATGTCACAGATCCACAGGACCGAAACACAGCACATGCTATAATTATCTCATATCAACTTGTCTCAGTTTCTAGCTTTTAAATATAAACAAATACATGCTGCCAGTACTGAGAGTAAAATGCACCACGGTATGTGACATGGCAAGGGCTGTGTGGGAGTCCCAAAACTGAAAATAGACAGTGCCATGAATAAGAGATGCAGTGCTGCATGGATCCCCTAGCAACCTATTTCTAACAACAGCAATATCAACAATGCATAGGCAGCAGGGAGTTAGAGGGAGATTTGAATGTGGGCATTGTGCAATCTGTAAACACAGTCCCAGGATAGCACTGGGCAACTATTGGTACTTACGTATTATCGCAACCAGAGCTTTTCTGCACTAACAGCATTCTCGGCAACATTCCGTTCTTAACTGAAACATCATACTGCCAAGAATGCAGTCAATGCTGACAATTTTGTGGTTGTGATACTGAGCAGCGATCAATTATACCCTGACTCTCCTGAAGGCAACAGAGAAATGATGGCCTAAGTTTCTGAAAAGGGCTGACAGACATTTACTGCTCAGAATGTCTGGTTGCATTACGGTGCACTGACCAATACTCACCATCAACATCAAAATAACTGTAGAACACACTGCTGAACAGGAATGCTGAATTCATCTGGCATGAAACACAAACAGCCAACAAAAAGGACTGCTTTGAATCAAATTTAATAACTGCGATAGGAGTCCAATTTCCACCACAAACAATGCATTATGAGATGTTTTATTTCTATTTAATGTTTATAATTCTTTAAAAGGATATAAAACTGTTACACTTGTGTACTGTTTTTTTAATGCCTTATTAGTTCTCTATCAAAAATGCCTTTCCTAAACGAAGCGCAGTCAGCTGACAAAATCTAAGTAAAGTGCGGTTGCATCACAGCCAACCAACGTGTGGTTGCGATACTACTTTTTTAAAAAATCCATGCAATTCCGCTGAATGTGAAGAGGAATTGCATAGATTTTTTTTTTTTTTTAAAGTAGTTTTAATACTACACTTAATAACACTACACTAGTTGACCATGAATGTTTTATCGCAAACACAGCTTTTCTGCACTGACAGCATTCTCGGCAACATTTCGCTCCAATGTGAAACATCATGCTGCTGAGAATGCTATCAATGCTGAAAAGCTGTGGTTGTGATAATACGTAAGGACCCAACTATTTAAGAACAGGGAATCACAAGAATTGGCAACAGTACTTCCCTAATAATGAACACATATACTGTAATGAGAGAATGCTCTGTCATAGACCATATAACAGTGGTGTACACAGAAGTTAAGTGGTGGATGCAGAAGAAGGGCAGTCACATTATCCATTAAAAGAGGCAGGAGCTGTAGCAGTCCTTACCATATTCACCAGCCCTTAGTGTAATGTATGGCCATATTTCAGATGCAGTTAACCAGATTAGGAGTCCAGATCTAGAGCCATAGAATGGTCCTTACCAAATTCTGTAGCAGGAGATGGTTATCCTTGACACAACCATGGTTGCTACCATACCCAGTACCACATAATCTGTGGCAGCTCATATAAAGGCTCCATCAGTGATGTCCACCTGTGACAGAGTTACCTGTAACCTCCCTGACATCCACTGATTTGAAAGACTAACCCCTTAGGGTCAGCAACAAATGGATTACATTTTGCATAGAGGACAGCGTGTATGGACAAATGTCCCCAGTCATCACAATGAATGTCAATATCGAGTAGAGCTAATGATACTGTAAAATTCCCCACAGAACAGGCAGAAAAATGCTCGATATATGGCTTTATCCAGAGAGTAGATCAACTAGCAAATAATCGTATCAAACAAACTTTATTACAGAGAAAAATGTTAGTGCTTTCACGGTAATACCATACCGCTTCTTCAGACAAACATGAATAGTAACAGAGCAACTTATATGTATATGACATCATCTCAACAGCTCATCTGCCAATAAAAAACATGCATATATACAGCCACACACCCAACATTCAAGGAATATGATGTAAACAGTATATACTTGAATAAAGTGTTGTAAAAACATAAACATAAATAAAAATAAATAAATAAAACTCCCTATAGCCATTTGCTCCTTAACACAGGCTTAATGGGGACATGATCATTCAACCCCATAGTCCAATGTGCCCCCAGCCTCAAAATCCACTCTAACTCAACTACCTCAGTACGAGTCACTGTCACCTGCTCATAAACCTGGATTGATAACACATAATACCTGGAAAACAATGTTGTGTTCAGGGCCAGTGGACAAAACATGTTTCGCTAAAGCACTGAAATCATGTTGCTTCTTAATACAGTATACATGACCCCTGATCATGTATACTGTATTAAGAAGCAACATGATACAGTATACATGATCCCTGATCCTTTCCTTTAGGCTCCTGTTAGTCTTACTGACATAAAACTTATAACAGCACTGACAGTGTGCTAAATAAATCACGTTCCTGGTAGAGCAATCAGAAGATGCCCTTAGCTTCCACAGATGACCCATAACCAGATGCCTAAATAACCTAGACTTGTCTATGATTCGGCAATAATTACATTTATTACATTTAGATGTGCCCATCAAATGTTGAGATCCAGACATACCACAAAACCTTCAGTTGAATTCCAAGCCCAAATAAGGTCTCCTCAGTAACGAAGCTTGATTAAAATACCAAGAGTTTGTTTATACATGAAGGATAATTTTAAGATTTACAATTATGCTAGTATAGAGATGGATGAAAGACATTTTCAGCTTTTTAAAAAAGATTTCAAGTTTATTCCAAATAGAAAAGGGAATTTGGTCAATACACTGTTGGATACTAAGATGTTTGTAAGAAATTTAAATTTAGCCACTATTTACGAGGATAGTGGTGTAAGGAATAACCCATTTAAAAAGAAAAGTACCAGTAACCCCCCGTTGCTACCTGATTTACATCATTTTGAAACCATTGTTAATAATGAGATAAAAAATTATTATAAGAATAGAAAGAAATGGTACCCTAACAATATTACTCTGGAAGAAATGGAAGTGATGAAGGAAATTAGTAACAATAAAGAAATTAGAATTATGAAACCAGACAAGGGGGTGGCGTAGTGATTATGCAGAACTGGGAATATATAGGAAAGATGCTTGGAGTCCTAAATGTGGAGGGTAGATACAATCAAGTATCAAGAAATGAAATGAATATAGCCTATCGTAAAATAGATATGATTTTGGAGGACAATTTGATACAAGGGGCTATAGAAAAAACATTATATGAATTTTTGAGTGTGCAAAAAACATTTATTTCCAGTATATTTGGAATACCGAAGACCTACAAGAATCCTATAGACCCACCTATGAGACCTATAGTCTCATCAGGTGGGTCCAAGATTGAACCTTTGGCTATATTTGTGGATAGAAAATTAAAGCCATATCAAAAATTTTACCCACATATATTAGTGGATTCATGGGATTTTTTAACAAAAGTGGGGAAATTAAAGTGTGATGTGGAATATAGGTTTATAACAGTGGATGTTAAAGATTTGTTCTCTGTAATTCCACATGAGTTAGGCCTTAAATGGTTTGAGGAAATGATGATAGAATTTGGGTTTTTGAATGGTAGAGACTTCAGTTTAGTACTAGAAAGCGTGGAGTTGGTTATGAAAAATAATTATATATATTTCCAAGGAGAGCTATACCATCAGACTGATGGTATACCAATGGGGGCAGCCTGTGCACCTATAGTGGCTAATATAGTATTACTGTATTGGGAGAAACATTTTATACTGGATTCTGGATATAAGCAGTATATAAAAGCGTATTTTAGATTTTTGGATTATCTATGCATTATCTGGAAGGGACCAAGATATAAAATAGATAATTTTGTGAAGTATATTGGCCAAACAATGGAATTTTTAGAATTATACATGAAATATGGGATGATAAAGTGAACTTTTTGGATGTTACCATCCTGAAGGACAACAAAAATAAAAAATTCAAGTCAAAATTGTACAGGAAGGAGTGTTTCTCTAATTCATACTTACATTATAGTAGTAATCACCCTATTAATCAGAAACAAAATATAATAAAAGGTCAAATGATTAGGGTGATACTTATGACATCGGAGGAAGATGATATGAGGAGAAAGTTGGATTATATACAGAATCTTTTTGAAGAAAGGGATTATCCAGTAGAGACTATAGTGAATATTAAGCATAAAGTTCTGAAAGGATGGAAAGAAAAAAATATATACCATTAATATTAAGTGGGCATAGTAATAGTAATTGTATTCAACCTGAGGTAAGGGATTTGGATGAAAAGAAAGAGATAGGAGATGTATATATGGTACTGACGTACAACCAAGATACTAAGGATATTAAGAATATAATATATAGAAATTGGACTTTATTTTCATATATGCCCAATAGTAGTAAAATATTTTCTAAGAGGTTAAAATTTGGGTATAAGAAAAATAGGAACCTGAAGGAAATATTTGAGAGGGGAGCAAGTAGAAAGAACCAAAAGGATGGTTGGTACATATAAGTGTGGTAGATGTCCACAATGTCCATTTGTGTACAACCAAGGGGGTTTAGATATAGAGCATATTAACATGACATTCTATCCTTAGGATTATTACAATTGTCAGTCAAAGGGAATAGTGTATTTGGCCAAATGTATATGTGGCTCATATTATGTGGGAAAGACAGAGAGGAGTTTGAAACAAAGGATATATGAGCACACAAATGATATTAATAGGAGGAAGGAAACTAATGCACTTTATAGACACACTGTAGTTTGCCCACAGGCAGATTTTAAGTTTTGGGTTATTGAACAGGTTTTAAGAAGTGAAAGGGGTGGTGATTGGGAAGTGCAACTGGAGTTAAGGGAACTTATTTGGCAACTGCAGTTGGATGCTTGCAACCCACCAGGACTAAATGACCACATTTCACTTATGCCAGCACTGAAAATTAGAGCAAACAAATATTAATGGTTAAAGCATGTATTAAATTATTGTATAACATGGAAATTATTGAACAATAATTTATTATGAATCTATTTATTTATTTATTTATTTATTTATTACTGTTTATATGTGCAATATGTGTTTAAAATATGTTTTTTTAAAAAATATGTGAAACAGTATGATTTTTGTGAACATATGGTTATGGTTTTAATGTATATAAAGTGATAAGGTAGTATGTTAATTTATTGAAACTAAGAGTTATGGTTTTAGGTAGTTGTATTGTTTTAACTAGAAATTAATTGATTAATTAATTAGTTTAATACTTAGGTGTTGGGTCTATTTAAAGGAAGGGCGGGAACTTTGAAAATGACTCTGATGATGTTTCCGTGGTAGGAAATGAAAGTGCTAAGTTTGTTTCATATGTCTGTGTGAAATTAGTTTGTTTTGTGTCTGTTAAAATAAACTATTGGTATTTTAATCGAGCTTTGTTACTGAGGAGGCCTTATTTGGGCTTGGAATTCAACTGAAGATTTTGTGGTGTTACTGTTTTTTTTCCTTCAGTCATTCCATTGGATTATTGGTATGAGATCCAGACATGTCATGTCTAGGAAAACATAGCTGTTGCCTTAGATTACACTGTTTTTTATTGACAAATCTATATTATTATCTATTATATACTGACTGATGACACAAAACAGAGAGAGCTTACTATGCCCTAGAGAATGCCCTGAGAGCATATCTCTCAACTGACCAGATTTTTGCAGAATGTTCAGATTTTTGCCTCATATTTTTGGTCTGTTTCTCATAAAAGTTGTGGTTTTCTGGTAGCTCACTGATGATTGAAGCCACTAAATAATGGAATATATTTAAGTTTCAAAATGTCATATCTTTCAGGAAATAGATGCTAACACAAGTCACGTAATTTTAGAAACTTTCTAAGTTTAGAAGAGCAATATTTAAAATGTGTCCCTATTTTTGAGCCATTGTCTCCCCATTATTTTAGGCTTTGACCAGATTTCTTGTCCTAAGAAGTTTGCTTGGGAGAGCATAGAGGGAAGAATAACATGTCACTTTCAACATCAAATGTGATCACTGATTTTGAGAGAGCACTTGTGTAACACCTTCAATGCAACAAACTTAAAGGGCTGCTCGGTTCACTTCATCCAAGTTTTATGAAGGCAGGTGCATGCTAACAGAGTAGCACAGCAGAGAAGAATAGCTTGTCACTTTCACCATCATATGTGATCACTGATTTTGAGAGAGCACTTGTGAATGCATTATGTAACAACTTCAATGCAGCAAACTTAAAGGGCTGCTTGGTTTACTTCATACAGGTTTTATATAGGCAGATACAACCTAACAGAGTAGCACAGCATTATCAGGCAAATGTGGTATTTGTGATGTGAGTCTGATGTGTGCCAACTTTGAGCTTCATGACTGAGGAAGAGGATGTTATCTTTACATATGAGAAGTTAAAGTCCACTATACCAGCAGATTTGGTGACTGCATCAGTGTTCCTGGAGGAAAGCTATATGTATGGCCAAAAGCAAACATATGCTACATAGGTATTCCTGAAGTCCATACTGCATCCAGACTACATCCATCACATTTTGGAACATGACAACCATGACTGTTGAAAGACAGTCAAATACCCAGTATGTGGTAGAAACATGGTGTAGCAGCCTCAATACCCATGGTGATGTACACTGGTGTCCACCCCTGTAATCCTAACATCTGTGATGGAGAACAATACAGGGTGGATGCTAAAAGAGAGTAAATCTTTAGAAGTGAGTGCATGTCACTTACATGAAACAAAGTAATCTACAGAGAGGACAGGCCACAATAAAGGGTGGATGCCAAAAGAGAGTAAATCTTTGGAAGTGAGTGCATGTCACTTACGTGAAACAAAGTAATCTACAGAGAGGACAGGCCACAATAAAGGGTGGATGCCAAAAGAGAGTAAATCTTTGGAAGTGAGTGCATGTCACTTACATGAAACAAAGTAATCTACAGAGAGGACAGGCTACAATAAAGGGTGGATGCCAAAAGAGAGTAAATCTTTGGAAGTGAGTGCATGTCACTTACGTGAAACAAAGTAATCTACAGAGAGGACAGGTCAATAAGCATCCTTTAAATATAGAGCTCCTGCATGTTATGCAATTGCAACATTGATCCCTGCCAACTGTGATTTGCTGAGTCTAATCAGAGATCTTTCACCCAAACACAGCTATTCAAGACTGCAGCCTCTACTACATACCAGCACTTTACTTTCCTCCCATTCTGGTACTTGTCTTAGTTACACAAAAAAGCATTTCTCATTGTTGGTGATCTTAGATCTTTTATAGCTTACCCTGTGATTCAATGTGATCCACTGTAGTGATGCTATGTGTCCATCACTAAATTCCTTCTTCATCATGCATTAGTGAAGCACTTGCATCAGCGGTTGCATTTGTTGTTTGCTTTTTGTGTACTGTACTTAGTAAACTGACATCTCAGTGGGTTGGTCTGCAATCAGTGCCCACAAAGTCTTATAAAATAATTTCTGTATTTATTACCGAAAGTCTAAGCAATAAGGGATTTTTACATCTGATGAAAAAAAAATCAGAAAAATGTGAGTTCAATCCCAACATCAGATACATGGAATTATATTCTGCTTTTAGTACAGCATAAGTGATTTGCTGCATTCCTGACGTGTTGATGTTTGAAAGAGAAATTGAATAGTAGTCATATCTGCCTGAGATGGTGGCAGTTCAGATGTATGTCAATGATCCCTTTGCACCTTTCATAAGTTCATAGGTGTATACTAGGCTAACGACCACTAGGTCCGTTACAAGTGTAGTCATGCATCACAAATGTATCCTACAAGTTCTTTATGCCTTAGAGGTTATTTTAAGTGGTGTATGTAAGCCAGGATATGATTACATTCTGCCTCTGTACATTAAATACATAGGAGCTAGACTTGGGGTGAAATTTCAGTTTCCCATCCACTGGTCCAGGTTACACTTGAATAGGGTTAGGGAAGTACTCTGCTTCACAAAGATGGGAAGCCTGTTCCAGAGGCAGGGAATCCTCTGAGACACATACCTGTTCTACCATTATATCCTATTTATGTCACAAGCAAAGTTCAAGTCCCTAGATCAAGTAGTCTGATGTTACTGGTTTTCTGGATGTGTAAAAGGTCCAGCAGAGTGGGATCCAGGGATGCCTTGTATGCCAGGCACAGATCACCTCACAACAGTCTGTAAGAAACCAAATATAGAGATAGGGCTTTGAGTTAATCTGCATCAGACCTGTTGTTTACACCCTGTTTTTTTTTGTTTTTTTTTTGTGAGCAACCTCTGTGGATATTCTATTTACTGCATGTGCCTGGTCAGGTGCACACCAAAAGAGGGCATTATCTTTAATGATGGCTCTATTCAGAGCCAAATACAGGGGAATAATGGCCTCCTTGACTTTGATGCCATATCTTTGCTTGTAAGTTGAAGAACACTGAATGTTTTCCTTACTAGCTTAGATGATTTGGGTTGAAATCCAGGTTACTATCCACACATATCCCCAAATCCCTGAATACTGGGTCCACTCTTAGGAATGTGTTATCAATGCAGTAGTTTTCTAGAGTGACCAACTTCCCAAAGGTACTATCATTTTTGGTATTGAGTTTTAAGCTGTGGTTTTAGCACCAGTCATTTCTTTGTGTCAGTCTTTCTTGATGGATGTTCATGTATTGGGGGAATTATGTGACTGCTGCTAGTTTTCAGTCATCTGCAAACTTGGTCAGCCAGAGGCCTTTGACCTTGGCTTTGACTTATGAGACATAAATGCCAAAAAAGGAGCAAGCTCAGCACAGAGCCCTGGGGACTCCACTCATGACAAACTTCTTTGTGGAGGTGGTCTCCCCTATCCTAACTTCCTGGGTTCTGTCTGAGAGCCAGCTGGATATCCAGCATGTAGCATCAGAGTTAATCCTTAATTCTGAGAGTTTGTTTACAATATCAGAGCAGGGTATTGCATCAAATATCTTAGCTAGGTCAAGGTAGGCGGTATGCATCATTTTTCCCTCATTCATTGCCTTAGTGACTTTTTCAAAGAAGTCCACCAGTTTCAGTAGGCATGATCTGTCTTTGACAAAGCCAAAATGGGATGAATCCAGTGTCTGAAGGTTTCCTATGCCATCATTAATCATATCCATAATAATCCTTTCCATGGCTTTGCATATGAGACTAGTCAGACTTATGGGTCTGCAGTTCCCAAAGTCCACTGATGGAACACCATTGTGCAGAGGGAGAACTATTTTAGACTTCCATTCACATGGCACAAAGCTTGTCTCGAGGATGTGGATAAATAGTGACTCTAGAGGTCTAGACAGGTCATGCTTCAGGCTATTTAGAAGACTTCCTAGAATATTATCAGGGCCTACTGATACTGTGTTCTTAGCCTTAGAAAGTGCATTTAGGACCTGATCCTTATTGAGAGTTGGGGGGGGGGGTTATATTTGATAGTATTACTTGGGGGCAGCTGGGGGAGGAAAAGGAGGTAAAACTGGAGATGAATTTGTCAGTCAGAAGATTTGCTATATCTTCTGGATCTATACAAGTGACTCCATTAACAATTAGTTCTGTACACTGTTGTGTACTGTCTTTGAGGTTTCACACATAGCTAAAGAAAGCCTTGGCCTCGGTGGCTATCTTTACCTCAGAACTGGTATATTTAATTTGCCATCTTAGTTGTTTGTTTGGCCTGATGAGAGAGATTTTATCCTGCTGAGCATTGAGCTACTAATTTTATCTATGACTTTTTTTCCTTTATTATATGTTGTTGTTGTATCTTTTGGCTTTTTCCGGTTAGGGATCGCCACAGCGAAACTCCGGTCCGCTAATGATTGGCAGTAGATTTTTACATACCGACTTGCCAGGCCTGATGCACAACCTTCAACAAAGGTACGCCCATTCACGCATGTCTCCACACAGAAGACGCTTTAGATGAGAATTGAACAGGACAACATCTTACTGTGAGGCGACAACGCTACCGCAGCCCCACCACGGCAGCAGGATTCCACCAGGATGGTTTGTTTTTTGAGTTTGTTCTAGGCTTCATTTCGGTAGGCACCGCTGTCTCTCTGCATCTATTAACATGATTGTAGGGATTTCTGTGTACAATTCTGCAGAAGCAGCTATGTTCTTCAGGTTCAGAGGAGCTTGGAATTCTGTCAGGCAATCACTTAATAATAAGTAGTTTGCCTTAGAGTAGTTTCTAATGGTTACAGGGTTTGCTGGGGTCACAGCACTGATTTTTACTTTGAAGGAGACAGCTCTACGGTCTAATCTTACAAGCCACGACACTCTACTGAGGAGGTGCAGCACTCTCTCATATTTGAGGTTACCAGATCCAGTATGTTTGTATCCCAAGTGGGAAAATGGACTAACTGGTCAAGGTTGTTTGTATTTACACAGTCAATGAATCTCTGGGCTTGCAAGTTTGTGGTCATGTAGGATTCCCAATTTATAGATCGGAAATTAAAGTCTCCCATTAATATTGTATTTCAGATGACTAGGATTGTTTCACCAGGTGACCTGATGAAATTTCCCCTGGTTAGTATACATACCACCATGTCTCCCCTGAATACATTCAGTCAGTTTGATCTGTCCGGCAAAATGTATAAATAAATGACTATTCTGTTAGATGATACTTCTCAGATTCACTTGAAGTACTGGTGGCAGATATAAAATGACCTGGAAATGCAAAAACAAACAAAAAAATGGAATTGAATATAACTAGGAAACTTTATTTACTGATAATTGTTAAGACAACTGACTGTGTGGGTAGCTCTGTGTGGGTGTGTGTATGTCTGTGTGTGTGTGTGTGTGTGTGTGTGTGTGTGTATGCTTGATACTATCTTTTATTTTTACGTGTATTACTACTAGGAGACACACACAAAAAAGATCTGCGAATGCAGTAATAGTAAGTATTTTTCAATATCAGTTTTTGAATGCAGAGCATTAACAATGGATTTATGTCATTAGATTGACTGTGCTTTTCACCAAGTTCCAATGCACTGATTCCAACTCTCTGAAAGCTGCTTATTTTGAACACTAAATGAAGTTCTTTTTTGCAGGGGGACTAGCCCCTTAACCCAGTATGGGGGGGAACCACCTGGATTTATATGTACCTAATCCATAGTTGAACAAAAAGTAGAGTAAAGAACTAACTTCATTGCTGTTAAAATCAATGTTCAATGAGTTTGCTTCACCAATGAGCACTTTTTGAAATAGTGATCTATTGATGTGTTCCATTAGTAAATAGTGACTTAACATGTAATGGTGAGAATGTACTGCACAGTATAGTCATAAGCATTGTTCATAGTACAACTTAATAAAATGCATATACAAGTACAGAAATATTATAACTGTATGAAAACAAATGCAATGAAGCACGATACATATATGGTCAATTTCCTGTTTTTTCAATATCTGTAGTTAAAGAGGACATTGTTGAATCATTTACGCTGGTGTTTGAGATTATTCTGTCGTTTTTTGGGGTCTATTCCATTTCTTTTTCTTCTTCTTTTTCTTCTTCTTCTTCTTCTTCTTCTTCTTCTTCTTCATGATTCTTGGCCATAGTAGAAAGTCTGGCAATGACCTGATATAAAATAACTCTATCCAGTCAATTTTAGTTTGCATATATCCTCAACGTCAACACTAATTTTTGTCATCTTATTCTTCTCATCTTATTTTTCCCACTTCAGGTTTACCATGGTTTAAAGTTTTTGTTGTTCTAACTCCTAATGATATATAGCTCTTTGCAGCATCAGATTTCATCTCTGAGCACCTCAGCATATGGACATCCTTCCAGCTTTAATCCATCCACATCCTAAACTCTAGTGCTACTTGTATCTGTCCTCTCTTCTTTCTCAGTAGTACGTTGGACCTTCAGACTTGAGTGTTTCATCTTCCAGTGTATTTCAAAATATCTCTAGTAACTTTTGTCCATAGGGCTTTCTTGGTAAAAATAGTGAATGGGCTTACCATTACCTCCTACACTGGACCATCTTTGTTCTGATCTGTCTGACATTACCTGCCCATCTTGGGTGGCCCTACACAGTACACCTCATAGCTTCATTGAGATATACAAGCCCCTTTACAATGACAAGGTAATGTTCCAAAACGGTTTTGATACTGAATGCAAAATAAAACACTAACATTTCAAAAAGAACAACTAATATTGTTCCATTAACAATGCTCAACAAAGGAACCTATAGAATGAAGTATAGCATTCTTCTAGTATTTTGAAAAAGTGACTTGCATGGCAGAAAGCAAAAAAAAAGCAAAAAAAAAAGAAAAAATATAAATACAGTGCTAACATAGGCCACTGTTTCTTTCCATCTGCCCTAGAAGTAGTCCAGTATTAGACTGCAGTACTCTGTAACTATCTTTACACAAACAAAAATATTTGCATTCACTCCACTCAGTACCTCTCCTGGTAGAGGAACTTTTTGCACCAAAAATAATGTATCATTTGTATCGTACTACTTTGCACAGTTTAGTAACTATGTATGATGTGTACTGCAGAAAATGTGTGATTCCAAACAGTTGTTGCCCTGTGTTCGTCTTTTAAATTGTAAATTAAGGCTAACAGTTCAGATTACTGCTTGACAATCCATAATATAATGCATAATTATTATAGATTATAAAAGTAACAAAACTGGACCTGTGTAAATTAAAAATATATAGTTATGTAGTCAATGGGAGATATCTCTTTTGAGTGCATTTGGGTAAGTCTCTGTTTTGAAATTCAGCTTACAAAGTATCACCCTACTAAGGACAAAAGAACATGGACATGATAAAATGCCTTTTAAAAAACTGTTTCTATTGTGCAACTACACGGTTTCCTAGTTCACATCCATAGCTGGCACTGTGTTGTAAAAGCAGTTTTTAAACTACAATCTGGCTGCAGTTTCAAATCAGAAATTAGAGCTTACCAGACCAATGCAGATTGTTTTAGTGCAGCATGTTTCCTTGATTTACAATGTACCTAGCACCAGTCATATCATTTAGTCTGAACACATAGTAGCTATGTTTCCAGGTGCTCATAACAACTACTACATTAATGAAATTATAACTGAAATGCAAGTATTATATTTTTGGTATAGCAGCACAGCCTATTGACCACTGTACTGTAGACTGGGAGATGTCTGGGAGGAGGATCTAATAAATCTGCTTCAAGTGGAGGAGATCATGTCTCCCATTCTCTAAAATTGCAGGGAAGAAATATTAGTCTCTCACAGGAAGTTGTGTGACCATGAGTAGAAATTACTGGATAACTTTCTTCTCTTTCGGCTGTTCCCGTTAGGGGTCGCCACAACGGATCATCTGTTTCCATTTCTTCCTGTCCTCTGCATATTGCACTGTCACACCAACCACATGCATGCCCTCTCTCACTACATCCATAAACCTTATCTTAGGCCTTCCTCTTTTCCTCTTACCTGGCAGCATCCTTTTCCCAATATACACAGCATCCCTCCTCAGCACATGTCCAAACCAACACAATCTCGCCTCTCTGACTTTGTCTCCAAACCGTCCAACCTGAGATAACTCTCTAATATACTGATTTCTAATCCTGTCTATCCTTGTCACACCCAGACAAGTAGCATCAGTAGAGATCACTGGATAATACTGATCAGAAATTGACTAGAGAAAACCTATGACAATCAGAAAGTGACCTGGGGATTTCAGGACCATGATAGTGTATGTCCTTGTTACAAGGAACATCCAGAGACCTGTCAATAAAAATCTCAGCATGAATTAAGCTGAGGAAAAGTGAAGATATTGCATTTTCTTTGAATTACTTTTCTGGAGCAGAATTATGTTAGCTTTTTGTTTTTTGTTAAATAGCTTTATGTAAGTAAAGGGCACTAAAACTACTGTTTCTAGTGTGAATTATATACAACACTGGTGCTTTTCAGTGAGCAAAATTTTGTCTACAATATTTCAGACTGCAGTATTTTGGGTTCCTGCATCTCTTCCTGCAAATGGTGATTTCTAGTGAGTTTCCTCACTTGTAAAACTGCTGCTCTGTGTATTACTACACCCACCTACAGAGAAAGACAAAACACATTGTGACTGTACTTATTGAGACAGAGTGCTACTTTTTTGGCAATCTGTAATTACTGCTTTAGGTAATTACATCTAGAAGGGATGAGAATATTTCTGAGCTAAAATGTAGGTATATTAAGTTGCCTGTTCAAGTGCTCATTTTTCAACACTAGAGTGTCATTTTGATGAATACATTTATCTGATATTTCTTCCACGGTTTATTGTAAATAAGTGTGTAAAGATCTCACCTGTATAATACGTTTAGAAAACAGCCCATATGCAGTGTGCTAGAATTTGCTATTTTGTATTTTGTTGTATGATGATTATTTATTTATTTATAGATATATACTGTACATATTATGTACAATTGTACATACGTACATACATACATACACATATGCATTTCTTAACTGGATAAGTACACTGGTCCATGGGGCCTTTTTCAGGAATGGCTCAGGCCATGAGGATAAAAAGGCAGTATTATACAAAATTTAAGATAAGAACAGCAAACATAATTGCATTTACTGCAAACAATTCTGGCAGCATTCTACAAATTGTAAAGCATACAACACTAGCTATAAATATCATGGTAAGGTAAAAGTAGCCATACCATAAGATAGCATTTTACAAAGTACAGCAGAAATACTTGTAATAAACACAGAAAATGACAAAGTAAAAATAATGGATCTACTTTTGTAGTTGTTCCAAATAATGGAAATAAGAGTCTTGCTAATTTGTGTTATATTTAAACCACTGTGATGGATTTATATCTAAAAATATATATTTTTACACATTTAAATCATTTAGTGTATTGCTGCATATGTTGATCAAGTTATTATATACAAAGCAACATTTCTTTCAAAAGAGAAACCTTTGTGAACATTTGTATTATCTGATATATGATGCCTTTATATGCTATATGAGCACAATTTAAGATTGTACATATTTCCTTAGTTCATTATTTTACTAGGGAAAATGCATGGATAATGAAGCACATAGCAAATATAAATAAAGTTTATACACATTGGAGTTAGTGAATAACAAGTCATCATAATGTGAGCTTAAAGAGTTATATTTAGGATACATATAGTGGAAACAATTATGTTAAATTACATTTCTAGATTAAATTATTATCTAAAGCTATGAGTTTATTACATGTTAACTAATGCAGACAAAGTTTTAGGCATGTTTTAACTTGTCAGGTTTAAATAATTACATTTCTTTAATGTGTATTACTACTTGCAGTGGCAGATGTGAGTATCTTAATAGGTTTATTAAAGACTAACCATAAGAAAATTAATAGTTTGTTTAGGTTATATATGGGCAAACTAGGAACTGCAGGAACTGTAGTATCCATGAATGATTGCAATAGTATTAAACATTGGTAATTCTTTTTTGTAAGGTTTATTTGGAGTTAGAAATAAAGTCTAATTTATAGAAAGGAAGATGTACTTTAGAAGGTATCAAAAGCGTTTAACATAAGTAGAATAATAGTACAAATATACTATATTGCAGTAGCACTTAAAAAGATGATACTCAAAAGATGGCAAAATATATTTTTAAATGTTTAACAAATTAATGTTAAAAGTTGTTGTTGTTGTTGTTTGTCTTTCGACTTTTCCCGGTTAGGGGTCACCACAGCAGAACTCCGGTCCGCTAATGATTGGCAGTTGGTTTTTATAGTGTCGATTTGCCAGCCCGACACCCAACCTTCAATGAAGGCACTCCCATTCAACGCATGTCTTTCGAACTCCCACTCGACCATGGGGAGGACATGTAGACTCCACACAGGAGGCGTTCCCAACCCAAGCTGAGAATCAACGGGAGAACCCCTTGCTGTGAGGCAACAACGCTACCACTGCACCACAGCGGAAGTAATATATTTAAATATTAATGGAATAAATAGTGTCAGCAAAGGAAAATCAACCTTAAATATTTAAGATTAAATAAAAATTATATATTTCTACAAGAAACTCTTAATAGAAAAACACATAGGGCAAGAATCATGAATGCTTACACTACGTGTACACAGTCTGTAGTCAAGAACTTCCCTACCTCATTTTTTGTGCTGTCTATTCAAACAGAAAAATTAGGCCAAATGTAGACATAGACTACACATTGTGGTAACCTTTATGAATCAAAATGCAAAACAAAACAGGGCAGCACTTTTGTGAAAGGAAAAAACTTGACTTTATTAGTCAAACAGCAGTCAACAGAATGGTTTTGGCCCTAAGCCTTTTTCAATGTATAACACAAACTGCAAAACAACTCCAATACATATTGAGAAATTAAGGTCAACAATTACAAATCAACCAATCAGCTAGTAAATTCAGAAATGTTCATTTAAACCATGTGGAAAAAGGCCACCCAGTCTAACAATCCAGGCTTTTTCTTTTTTTATTTAAAATATTGGATTTACTATACAATCTCGAAATACTGAAATGTCAAATTTCAGTATTTCGAGACCGAATAATGGAAAACCCACATACACGAAAACCCATAATCACGAATACCACAACCACGACCATTCACACACACACACAAACCAGCACATAATCACACACATATACACCTACCTAACTAAACAAACATAACAACACACACAAACACACCTAACCTACCTATAAGCAGGGGGGCAAGCCCACCTGCACCCCCCCATGTGGGGGGCTGCACCCCTCACCAACCCTATTTATATATTCTAACTCCAAGGTCGCATTAAACATGCAAACACACAAAAAACACCACCGCACACACTCACACACACTAAAATCCCTAACCAATATACTCAAACACATAACACTTACCTGAAACCCCAAATAAATCCACAAACCGCACCACACATCACGAACGAGACACCACAATAGTGGTGGATTCGACATTTGCAGATTCGACACTTCCGCATTCGGCATACTGCAGTTTCAGGTAACTGCACTTTCCACTATTCAGTCTCGACGTACTAAAATTCGACATTTCAGTATGTCGAGATACTCTAGTGTAACCAAAATATTATGTCAACCAGCTTTAAAGTTCCTGTTGCCACATACCCTATCTGTAACAGTAAATTTAAAATTGGGCAGATGGATGTTTGATAATATGCTTGTATAATGCATTAGTACAGCATTTAGTTCTAATATTACTAAGATGTTCAGATATGCGTAATCTAATAGGTCTTGAAGTCTGACCTATATAGTATGCTGAACACGTGCATACAGCTAAATACACCACCCAATCTGTACTACAGTTTGCAAATATATTTATATTAAATATACGGGGTGTATTTTTGGTAGTGAATTCCTTAGTTTGAAACATGTGCCTACAAAATGAGCAGTGGCTACAAGGAAAACCTCCAACTAATTTTCCACCATCTAATGTACCCTGAGTGATATTTGAAAAGGGCATTTTATGTTTGTAGTGGTTAAAAAAGCCACCTAATGTTTTGCCGACTAAAGGAGAAGCAGCATCTGGCACTCAAAGATCATTCAACCGTTCATCAGCTAATAAAATATCCCAATGTTGTTGTACCAGATCCATGAAACAAAAGGTGTAGCGTCCATAACTCATTGTGAATCTAATGGTTTTATCAATGGTCCCCTTATTAGTATGATATCTTAATTATCTTAATATGATATCTTAATTAACAAAGCTAAAAATGGATTTATAGTCAGTACACTGATGACACTAAAAGAATAATCACAATATTAACCTATAACAAATATAAATTGACCATAATTAGTCTAAATTTAGGAAAAAGGTTTTGCTACAGTTAGCTAGGAAATTCTGATTTAAAACTTTGGAATATTTTTGCTTTCCTGATGAAGTTATAAATATAATTAAGAGCCTATTTATAAATTTAAAAGCATATGTTAAGATTGGTCCCTTTCTTTCTCTGGTAATACACGTAAATTAAGGGACCAAACAGCAGATGCCCACTTTTACCACTACTGTTTTCTCTGATTATAAAAGCCTTTGCAATTTATATTAAAAGTAATCAAGAAACTAATGATATTAAAATTTCTGACAAATTTCAGCCCAAGATACAATTGTTTGCAGATGACACTCTAGTAACACCAGGTAACATAAATGCTTCAACTGAAGCAATTTACAGTTGCATTAGTATATTTCAGAATATGTCTACAATGAAAATTAATGAAAAATAGCAACTATATTTTTACATAAAAATCACAGTAAACTTAAAAGGAAAAAGACATACAGTTGTGATAAAAAAATAAATAGACTATCTAGAAATTAAATTTTCTTTTGATATAAATAGTATCACATAAATAAATGTGAAAACTTTATAGAAGAAATTAATCAAGCAGTTAAAATGGAGCCGTTTTTATTTTTATTTTTATTTGAAGAGAATGATTATAAATCAAATTATAGTGTTGCCTAAAATTCTATATATTTTGCAGTCAGCATCATTAGTGCTAGATAGAAAACTAATGAACAAATTATATGGCAATTAAATGCTTCTAATGTATCCCTCCAAACTAAATATAGCTTATGATGATCATAAAACTTGGCAGAAAGGTAGATTAAATTTCTCTGATGTTAACTCATAAGCACTGACCTCCCTACTGAAAATATTAATATGCTGGACTGTTGAGTCATATCAGGGATAATAGAAATTAATTCATGAGGATTTATATAATATTGCTTTTGATCCTTTGGAAATAGTTAATAAATTTGTGTGGTATTTGAAATTATATTTTAAGTGGTAATTATACAAGGAAAGTTCATTCTGGCTATTTAACTGCTGTATTTAAAAATTTTACCTGTTTGAATTCCATAGCTTTAAAAATTAGTGTTTATAAAATTCCCAGTTGCAAAACACTGAGCTTTATGATAGCATGAATATAGTAAACATGAAAATTCTGAAAAAATAAAGAATTCATATTATAGATAGAATGTTTTGAAGGTAACATAGTAATTGCTATGAATAAGTTAATAGGTAAATTTAATTAAATAATTTGAATGGATGCTAATGTATAGTATAAGTAAATGAATATTTTTTAAATACTAGTTATGGCTAATGAAGTAAAAACAATAACAAACTGATAATAACTGATAAACTGATAATGGACTTAGCTTTTCTGCCTTGCTTCATAGGAATCCCCAGTAGTGTGCTCGCATTCCCCTCAGCAAAAGTTACATCCTGTGTCTTGGTCAAATTCCAATCAACCCAAGGCTGTCTCATTGCCTTACACTGTGAGACCCTGCATCGGTGGAACAATAAAGTGCTTTCAGCTACACTAGTTCCCCTCAGCAAAAGTTACATCCTGTGTCTTGGCCAACCTCCAATCAACCCAAGGCTGCCTCGTTGCCCTGCACTGTGAGACCTTGCATCGGTGGAACACTAAAATGCTTTCAGCTACACTAGTTCCCCTCAGCAAAAGTTACATCCTGTGTCTTGGCCAACCTCCGATCAACCCACGGCTGTCTCGTTGCCCTGCACTGTGAGACCCTGCTTTGGTGGAACACAAAAGTGCTTTCAGCTACACTAGTTCCCCTCAGCAAAAGTTACATCCTGTGTCTTCGTCAACCTCCAATCAACCCAAGGCTGTCTCGTTGCCCTGCACTGTGAGACCCTGCGTCAGTGGAACACTAAAGTGCTTTCAGCTACACTAGTTCCACTCAGCAAAAGTTACATCCTGTCTCTTGGCCAACCTCCAATCAACCCAAGACTGTCTCGTTGCCCTGCACTGTGAGACCCTGCTTCGGTGGAACACTAAAGTGCTTTCAGCTACGCTAGTTTCCCTCAGCAAAAGTTACATCCTGTGTCTTGGCCAACCTCCAATCAACCCAAGGCTGTCTTGTTGCCCTGCACTGTGAGACCCTGCGTCGGTGGAACACTAAAGTGCTTTCAGCTACACTAGTGTATTTTAGAGTTGTATTTAATCTGTCCTCCAAACTGAAGACTGTTTCCCCTTTCACTGTATGCGTGCACACTACTGCCCCCCCCATTTCTCTCTTTTTATAGTACTCCTAGGTCAATTACTTAAAACTACTTTCTCTTGGAAAAAGTTTACCTATGTACCTGCAGCCCATACTTCTTTTGTTTTTCCCTGCAGAAGTGGTGGTCCTTTTCACCACTTTGTGCTTGATTAGTAGTATAACATTTGTAGTTATTAGGTAAATACTGCACCACACTGACCTGCAATTAACTTAGCTTGGTTTTCCTGTTTTCATTTTAGCAGCTGGCTTAGTCCAGTTTTTCTGACTTTCAACCTTGCATTACTTTGTGTCTATCCCTTCCCCCACTTTGAACCTGCACACCTCCCCACCCACTTTTGCTTAATTACAGAGGTATCAAAAAGCCTGATGTGGAAAGGCACCATCATACTCCTAAAATTTTTGTACATTTAAGTGCATCCGGGTGTTTCCCTCCTTGCTGCAAAGTTAAAGAATGACCTTGTGCTAACCTGAAGATGCCCCTGATGCTGACTCCTTGCCTGGCTTCATAAAGCTTGTACTCCTAAAGTTTTTGTACTTGTATGTTGCAAATTACCTTTTACTACCTTTCTGTAGTGCCTATAACTGCTTGTTAACCCTCCAGTGTGAGATTTACTAGCCTACCACAGACCCAAAGCCACTTCCTCCCTTCTCCCTATTGTCCCCTCATCCTATATCTTATCCCTTTGGAATAGCCTCTTGCCTACCTCCCCCAGCTGCTATTACTCCCCTGACCACTAGGTATCAGTCTTTACCTACACTATATTCTAGCATTAAAACTAACTATCCCTCAGGTCCTACACCCATTCTTTGGCATTTCAGTACAATTCTAATCCCCCTCTCTGCACATGAGAACCTCACTCTCACTTTACTAAATCTACACATATCTGATAAGCTTATATACTCTGCTCCCCAGTTTTCACTTTAGTTACTTCTGTATTACGCCAAAAACAAAAAACAGCTGATTGTCTTTTGGATGAACTTACCTTACTGCTCTTGCCTCCTCTGTTCGCCCTGCTGGCTCACTCCACTCCCCTACCCTACCCCCAATTCCCATACACCCCAGGGCACTTATCCTTATACTGCTAGAAGCCACACCCCCACCCCACATCATCCAATAGCTCAACATATCTCGTTACATACTCAACCATCTGTTACTAATTTACTCACACCTTCCACTGTTTATACTTTCCTCATTAAACAAACCCACCTCATATTTGCCCTTCTATAACCCCTTATTTTCTCATTACTTACATTCCCACATTCTCATTATGTCAACCCCTGGCTTACTAAAACTCTATAATTTCCTCCTCTTGCCCATACTTTTTTCCACTCTACTTCTATCTCATACCCTCACAGGCTATGAATTCCTAAGCTCCTTTCAATTTCAACACTCCTTTAAACAAACTTCCCCTTTCTATCAGCCTCACAAACCCACAGTAACATTACATCCTCATCAGCCTACCTTCTCCCACAGTTTCACAGATTAAACCATATTAAGTATTTCCAAACCAGAAAAATAGACCTTATTTTATGTAAACTAGTAAAACTTCCACACAATCCTCAGTACCTACTACTACATGGCGACATTCACCCAAAGCCAGGGCCTGGTAATACCTTCCCTGACTCCCATTCTTCCTTCACCTATATTTCCCATACCCCCTCTTCTTCCTCGAACTCTCTTCTCATTGCCCATCTCAATATTCGTAGTTTAAATAACAAAATTACCCAACTTCATGCCCTACTAGACTTACATTCCTTTGACATCCTATGTCTCACAGAAACCTGGCTCAAACCAGTTACTCTAGACAATGATATCATCCCTCCAGGTTATAACACCCTTAGAATTGACCGTCCTAACAAAAAGATTGGGGGGTAGCAATATTGTTTAAATATGAACTATAGGTAACCTCACTAAACACTCAACCTCCCTCACCTAGCAAAGCTGACATCTTATTTATTTATTTATTTAAATTTGTTGACCGGGAGTGTCCGATCTTAATATCTAAGTTCCAAATTAATGCTAATAAATCTATATACATCATTTGCTCTTACATCCCCCCCAGGCAACAACATAAGTACTCTTGAAAATATCCTTAACCGGCTTTCCACATCATTCCCACAAGAAACCATTCTCCTTGGAGACTTTAATATTGACTGGAACTGTTGTATTTCTGACAAACCTACATCTCACATTAATCTCTATGGCTTCTATCAAACTATCACCGACCCTACAAGAACTACCTTAGAATGGATACTAGTCAACAATAACCCCCAATCTTCCAAAATAGGCATACTTCCTGATGATGTTAGTGACCACTCTCTTACCTTTATAACTAGACAAAAGATCACCATTTCCATTCAACTAAACTTTAGAACCACCCGGAACAAAAAAAAAACTGAACCTAGGTAACTTTCAAGCAGAGCTAAAAGCCTACAATTGGTCACCCCTAAAATATCTACCTCTCAATGAAGCAGTCTCTTTTTTTAGCAATACATTCCTAAAAGTCCTTGAGCACCATGTCCCCTCTCGTACTATTAAAATTAGGAACAAACCTGCTCCTTGGCTCTCAAATGAGACAAGGCAAAAAATGAGACTGAGAAATAAAATCTGGAATATATGGAGAAGTACCAAAGACCCTATTGATCATTTAAACTTTAGACAGCTGAAATCAATATTCCTTGATAAAAAACTATTACCTTAAATTCCAACAAACCCAATATCTAAACCCACAAAAATTCTGGTCAGGATTAAATAAATTACTCCATCCTGGACATGCCAAAACCCCTGCCCCCTCTAACTTGACTCATAATTCTCCCAACCAAATTGCTGATATTTTTAACAATTTTTTTCAGAAACTGTTCAATATTTAGCAAATAGCTTACCACCTGTTACCACCACTGACTCATCCATGCCAACCACTGACTCATCCTTACCAACTACCCTACCCCAAGTATTACAACTGCAGCCTGTCCCAACATCTCTCATACACTCCCTACTTCTTAAGCTTAAACCATGCACTCCATCAGCTGACCTCCTCCCAGCTGAATACTTTCAAATGGCAGCTGGAGTGCTTGCCTACCCTGTTTCCATCTTAATTAACAAAACCATTACAGAAAGTTCCATCCCATCCCTCTGGAAAATCTCATATATTATCCCACTGCATAAGGATGGGAACTCAAATTAATTCTCAAACTTCCGCCCCATAGCCCTGCTTTTCCTCTTAGCAAAAATTATGGAGAGATGTATTCACCATCAGCTACTTGATCATCCCCACCAAAACCACCTGCTAGTTGACTGCCAGCATGATTTTAGGCCTTTCCATAGTACTACAACTACTCTGCTGTCCTTTTCTGACTGCATTAATAAAAATTGTAATAATAGCTTACTGTCCTCAGCCCTCTTTATTGACCTCTCAAAAGCATTTGTTATGGTTAATCATCAATTACTGTTAAACTCACTCAAATCACTTTCATTAGATACCCAGACAGTTAATTGGTTCAAGTCCTATCTAGGAAATAGACAACAAGCAGTCCTCTGGGAAAATAAAGTATCTACTCTTCTCCCTATAACTCTTGGAGTCCCACAATGCTCTATTCTGGGATCCCTCCTCTTCACTATTTTCATAAATGATCTGCAAATCTCCCTTCCACAAACCACCTGCATACAATATGCTGACGACTCGACGTTAATATGTTCAGCCTCCTCACCTGCTGGACTTCATTTGAGTACCGGAGCAATATTTACCTTAGTTGAAAACTGGTTCCATCAACACTGTCTCCTCCTTAACCCCCAAAAAACTAAATTGGTACTATTCTCTCCCACTCAGAAGTCTCCTGCTATCAACTTCACAATTGCATCTAATAATGGTACTGTAATAACTCAGGACACAACCACCAAACTTTTAGGTGCAACAATTGATCATAATCTAAACTTCGACACACATATCAACCTAACCATTAAATCAGTTAATAAAAAACTTGGTTTCCTCTACAGACTTAAACCCTATCTCACACCTCTAGCTAGGACTGCTATTGCCCAACCTCACTTAATCTCCACCCTTCTCTGTGCATCCCCAAATTATACCAACTTTTCCAAAAATAATCTTCATAAGTTGAAAACAGCTTATAATAACATAGCTAGATTTGCCACTGGTGCCCCTTTTCGAACCCACCACTGCCAAAATCTTAAATTGCTAGGATGGCTGGAATTGCAAAACCAGATTCTTTTCCAGCAACTTATTACTATACACAAGATCTTACACCATCCCACAGATACACCCATACTCTCTACCCTTATCTGCCCATATAAAAATCTAACAGATCAGCTAATAAGGTACTAGTAGCTACCCTAAAGTCCAACAACAAATCTGGAGATAGCTTGTTCTCAAACTCTATTGGTAACTATTGGAACACTCTTTCAACTGAACTAACAGCCCTTTCTTCTACCCCACTTTTCAAGAAGCAATTAAGAATCTTCCTTAAAGCCCAATGGCTTTGCCCATGCACAAATCCTGACTGACACTTTCTCCCCTAGCAGGACCATTCTTTACTATCTATCTTTAACAGGCTATTCAGGTGCTCTGATATTCTCTCTTAATTCCTACTGTAGTAGCTCACCTCCTAAGGTTTGGTAAACTTTATAAACAATGCTACCCTCAAAAAAAAAAAAAAAAAGTTTTATTAATCCTTTTACTCAAAATGTTTAACTTATTTAGTCGGGTATGTTGGTATGTTACTGTAACAGTACTATATAAATGTTCCTGTATTTGAAATGTTTTACCTTTCTGACATTATCTGTATTGTATATGGTCAAGATTTCTGTCTTGTAAATTGTCTTAATGTGGAGCATTTCTCCCCGGGCTTCCGCTGAAAATGGACATACATCCAGTCGGACTATCCCGGTCAACAAATGTAAAATAAAAAAAATAAATAAATAAATAAAATAATATGTTTCTGCTGTTAGAAAAGGGAATCTTATTTAAAAAATAGTTTAAACATTATATAACAAATTAATTCTAAAGAACAGCTAAAATATAAGAAAGTGTTATTGGAACATCTTAGAAGTAAGTAGCATAGATGATTTAAAAGAAGAAAGAATAAGAAAATTAATTTGAAAATCAGTTAATTAACAAATTAATTCTAAAGAACAGCTAAAATATAAGAAAGTGTTATTGGAACATCTTAGAAGCAAGTAGCATAGATGATTTAAAAGAAGAAAGAATAAGAAAATTAATTTGAAAATCAGTAAGTTTAACTTTCAACAGTTTATACTGGAAAATCTTTACTTGGAATTATATTTATAGAATTTTCATTATGTTTACAGTTAAAGAGTATATAAAATAAGTAATTCCTGCTGTTGGAGATGCAAAAAAGAATTACAAGCAGAATGGCAACACATAGGCCGGGATTCAGAAAGGTTACCAACAGCAGTAAGACCCTTTTCCACTGATGGCAGCCATTTCTGATTCTTAGAAAACATCTCTTACTTGCAGTGGGTGAGCTTTCATTAGCGGTAATTGCTGAGGAGTTTAGCAAACAGATAGTTTTGGGGAGTATGTAAATATGTGTACATGTGTGGCTGCATGTGTGAGTGCATATAGAGGTATAAGTATCGTAAGTATTGTAAGGTGAGTGTGTGTGTTTGTATGTATGTGGTTGTACCTGGCTTGGAGGTCCCAGTAGGGAGTTAGTTAGGGGATACATAGAGTAGATATGTGTGTGTATATGAGTGACTGAGTGAGTCTGTGTGTAAGTGTGAATGAGTGAGGGAATATACTTGATGTTTGCTGAGTGTGTGTGTGCATGTGTGTGTGTGTGTGTGTGTGTGTGTGTGTGTGTGTGTGTGTGTGTGTGTGTGTGTGTGTACATACATATATATGTATATATATGTATATATATATATATATATATATATATATATATATATATTTATATATATATATATACACACAGGGTGTGTCTGCCATGTTTAAACTCCCCTTGACTAACAAGCAAATGCTCCAATAATGGGAGGGTGGCACTAGACACCATAGACTTACAAAGATTACATTAAGTCACAAGTGCAATGACAACACATTTCGTAGAAAGAAAGACTTATGGAGGGGGAACACTAAACAACAGTGACAAACTTTAGTATTACCCTAATCCACTTAAAAAGTTAATCGAACTCAGGTTTTACAATGCAAAAGATGTTTGGGCACACAAAAGTATAAAACTCTAAGGTCCCCATTATGAGCAACTGACTGTAATGTTCCATGATATATGAGAGATGTGCTCAAAACTTCCATCAGGAAAGACACTAGATGACACCAGGGGAGTCTTTTTAAATATGAATCGAATCCACTTAAAAGGTTAATGGAGCAGCAGGTCTTGCATCTGGATGTATTTGTTAAACAACAGGAAGAATAAAACTCCAGTGTCTGCCATTATTGAATTACTTTAATCATTTGTGATTCATGAGAGACAGTGACAAGCTAGAGATGCTCTGAGAACTCAGGGATAAGTAAGATGTATGGTTTTGTGTCCATATGTGTGTTTTCATGCGTGTATGTATGAATAGGGAGGGTATCTGTGCCAACATGATGCATCATCTGCCAAAGGAGGGTATAGCAAGCAAGGTTAGCAGAAAAAGGCCTGCTAGCATGTGAGGTAATCACTAAGCAATTTAAAGACATGTGGATTACATTCTGCTTATACAGAATCCTTCATTGACAAAGTCAATGAACATGTAAGTAGCTGCAGAGATACAACTGCCCCCCCCCCCGCAGAAATAAATATGACACCAAATTCAAAAATAAACCCCCTAGAGGGGAAACCAAATATAAACAGTATCTACAGCAAAAGAAAGAACTCATTACCTATAAAAATAAATCTAATTCTCAAGATGCAAAAAGCACTCTTGCTAAACTAAACAAAGAACTTTGGATCCTGACCAAATCAACAATTTTATTTTATTTTTATTTATTTTACATTTGTTAACCGGGCTAGTCTAACTGGATATATTTCCATTTTCAGCAGAGGCCCGGGGAGAAAAGCTCCACATAGAGAAAAAGCAATTACATAATACAAAAAAAGTCAAGAATAAAATAAGGTGCCTAATTCAATATAAAATTCTACATTGAAGTATTCTAAATTCATAACCTGTACAGAAACAAAGGTTAATTGAACATTTAGTACATGAAAAACGAAAGGAAAAAGAGAAAGACATTCATAGTAAATGTAAAAGTAACAGCAGCAGAAAAAAAAAAAAATCTTGATAATTTAATATGCTAACAACACTATTAATAGATTTAAGAGAGACTAATAGGAAGTAACAAAATGCAGATAAGTGGTAAAACCAGTCACTCAAGTGAAGGATAACCATAAAGCCTTCTTCAATTATGTCAAAAATCTCAAAAAAAAATGCCCAGCCTTGTGCAGTGCTAATAGTAACTTATATCACATACTCAGGCACAAAGGACATAGCCAATCTAATAGCAGATGGATTTAGCTCAAACTTTACCTCAGCTTCCCTCCAATATTCTCAGATGACATACACATGCCTACACCCCCAAGATTCCCAAGAGCAAGTTCTCTAGCACTATCTAAGGCCAGGGACACTACATGATTAGGGGCCAAATAACATACCAGGCTGCCAGCTGTTCATCCTGAAACATGACTTGTCTTCTCCCCAACAAAAGCTATTCAATATCAGGCTCAAAACAGGCTTTGTGCTGGATGAATAGGGGGCAGCAATATTCCCTTGTACAAAGGAGGGGCTTCTACAGACCTGAATAATTATAGACCCATAAGCCTGCTCAGTCTCATCTGTAAGGCTATGGAAAAGATCACTATAGAATTAATAAACAAGGATGTTGGTAACCAACAGACTATTGACCCAACCCAGTTCACATTCATCAAGTGCAAGGCCTGCCTATTAACCTGGTCGACTTCTTCAAAAAGTTACTGAAGCAACAGACAAGGGCAAAACAGTGCACTCCACATATCTAGAGCTTGCAAAGGCATTTGACACCATCCCACATTTGGGGATTGTAGATAAATTTTCCCAGTTAAATGTCAGTCATTACATAAGTTAATGGACAGCAAACTAATTAGTTCTCAAGTAGAACCCAGGTAATTAGGGTATGCTGTCCTACCTCCTCCAAAAGGCCTGTTTGTAGTGGTGTACCCCAGGGTTCAATCTTTGGGTCACTCCTCTTTGGCATTTACTTCTCAGAGGTCAAAGCTAATTTTAAGGGTTTGTGGCTGACCAAGTATCCAGATAACTGCAAACTTGCTGCTGGACAATGAAATTCTCAGTTATGACCTGAGCTAAACAAATAACTGGTGTCAAAACCATGGACTAAAACAAAATCGCAAGAAGTGTACATTTGTATCCGCCCTTCTAACTATTACATTGATAACACGGGTCTATATTATAACACTGAAGTCTTAAAACTTTGAATGTTATAATATAGCCTTCTGGCAGACACTCAGCATGGTTTCAGACCTGCTCACAGTACTACCACAGCTCTTCTCTCCTTCACCAACACAATAAACCTAAACCGTAATAACAATAATCTTACATCTTCTCTTTTCATAGACCTATCAAAAGCCTTTGATATGGTAAATCATACACTTCTTCTGCACACACTAAAATCTATTGCCCTGGAGCCCTCTTCCCTAACCTGGTTTTCTTCCTATCTTGAAAATCGTCAGCAAGCCGTACTCTGGAAAAATTCTCTCTCTGCTCTCCTCCCTATCTCTTTAGGAGTTCCTCAAGGGTCTATCCTAGGCCCACTTTTATTTTCCATCTTTATTAATGACCTTCAATCATCTATACCTAATACTACCTGCATACAATATGCAGATGATTCCACTATAATTTGCACTGCCTCTTCTCAAACAGAACTCCAGTTTCAAACACAGTCAGCCTTCTCAACTGTTGAACAGTGGTTCTCCAATCACTGTCTACTCCTTAACCCCAAAAAAACTAAATTATTACTCTTCTCACCTACCCGTAAATCTACTTTGTTAAACTTCTGTATTACTGCAACTGATAACACCATAATTTCTCCTGACTCCTCAACTAAACTTCTTGGTGTTACTATTGATAATAATCTTAACTTTGATTGTCACATCAACAACACAATAAAAGCCCTTAATAAAAAGATTGGATCCCTATACAGAATAAAGTCCTTCCTCACACCAGAAACTAAGATAACCCTAGCCCAAACACATCTTATTTCTACCCTTTTGTATGCATCTCCTATTTACACTAATCTATCTAAAAGCAACCTTAAGAAACTCACTACATCTTACCACAATATTGCCCGCTTTGCCACCACATCACAATTTAGAGCTCACCACTGTCTAAACCTACAACAACTACACTGGCTGGAACTCCCTAATAAACTTATTTTTCAACAACTCTTAATTGCACACAAAATTCTATACCAACCTTCTAAAACACCAGCTCTTTCCAAACTCTTGACTCCCTATATCAACCTGAAACAACTACGTTCCTCTGACAAATTACTTGTTAATATTACCAAAACTATGAACTCTGCAGGCAACTGCCTTTTTGCTAACTCAGTAGGTAAAATATGGAATAATCTTCCATCTGATCTGTCCTCTTTGCATACTCTTCCACTATTTAAAAAACAACTTTTAATACATCTTAACAAATTCTGGCTTTGCTCTTGTACCAACCCTGACTAGCCTGTTGGCATCCTTAACTCTATCATAAACTTTTCTTATCCACTTGGATTTTATCTTCCACTTCAACTGATATATTACCCCTATTTATTGTAAATATTACATTTCTTTTTAGCATTAAAAAAAAAAAGTTTGTGTATTATCTACCATGGTTCAAAACTACCTTTTATATACTTTATGATCTCATACCTTATTATATTGTTTTGCTAGGATTGTTCTGATAAGTTAAAATCTATAATATTTGTATGTTCATTTTTACCTTGGTATAATCACACTTGTACTATGTCTTCTTATGTATTTCCAATATTGTATCTAACCTCAGGAGCTTTTCTCCCCGGGCCTCCACTGAAAATGGACATTAATCCAGCTGGACTAGCCCGGTCAACAAATGTAAAATAAATAAATAAAAATAAATATAATATCGAACCCATTCGATCAAAACACCAGAAAATCGAACAGTCAGAATAGCAAATTTTTTCCCAGGGAAAAAATTTGCTGTTCCGACAAACATACACACAACACAAGCACACCAAAATAAATAATGCACACACATACACTTCACAAAACCCTACACTAAACCATACATACATTACTAGCTATCCACTTACCTTAACCCAACCCTAAGGTCCCTAACTATCGCACACTCACCTTACCCGCTCCCTAACCCTAAAGTCCCTATCGCACACTCATCTTACCCGTTCCCTAACCCTAAGGTCCCTATCGCACACTCACCTTCATTCACACACTTAACTTAACCCGGTCCATAACCTTCACTCCACAGTCGAGGAAATAGCGAAGCTGCAGAAACGGCCCACCGAATACTTTCCCTAGGAAAGTATTCGATATTCTGCAGCTTTGCTATTTTCAGCGTTTGGTGCATAGGGTTTGATATTATAACATTCGAAGTTTTAAGAATTGAATGTTATAATATAAACCTGATAACACATCCCTGAAAATTGATCCCATAGTTAGGGATCTGAGAACCTGTATCAACAATGAACTGTTCTTTGATCACTATGCATCCACTGTTGTAAGGAAGTCCATTTTTTATCCCACAGCTTAGATCTAAAGGAACTATGTCCATATCTAGTAATGTAATCTTTCCACTGTAGTCTGCACATACCTTTTTTGGTATGTATCTGTCCAAACACTAGTCACAACTGGAATGACCACAATGCTTTCTCACTAAAAAAGCAAGGGTCTAAATCATAGAAACTATGCAGACCACCTCAAAGCCTTGTCTCTCTTCTCAGTATCACAAGCTACTAAGAGGTGACCTCTGCCTCATCTGTAGAGCTTCAATAGACCCTATTCTGTCAGACCTATTACACATTTCCAAATCCAGTGGTATCATAAACACTCTGTAAAGGGATTTCAGTCTGTTTTGTAAAATAAATAGGACATACTGGGGGGATAGGTTTGCATCACAAAGAATACCACTTCTATGAAACTGTCTTGCACTCCACATAAAGCAAGCTACTTCCTTTTATTGTTTGTCTTTCGGCTTTTTCCCGGTAAGGGGTCGCCACAGCGGAACTCCAGTCCGATAATGATTGGCACTAGACTTTTACGAAATGCTGAGGTGCCAGCTCGATGCCCAACCTTCAATGAAAGCATGCCCATTTACGCACGCATGTCTTTCGAACACTACCCAACCACTGGGAAGACATGCAGACTCCACACAGAAGGCACTTCCAAGCCACACCGAGAATTGAACGGGAGAACCTCTTGCTGTGAGGTAACAACGCTACCGCCGTACCACCGCTGCATGTTAAAAGCAAGCTACTTCCTTTACTCCTTTCAAATGTAATTTGGATGAATGGATGGGTAACTGCAAATTCAACAGCCCCCCCCCCCCCCACGTGCATGCCTGTCCCATATGGATAGGGGAAACATGTAAATCTCCCACCATAGCCTTGCTTGGCCCGTCTCTGGGTTACTTATATGCAAAATATAAGGGATAAAAACTACCATGGGAATGTCAGGCTTAATTTTTGAAAATCCTCACATATCATTAACCTAGTAAGTACCTATCAACCTATGTGAATTAGCCAGTAAATATTTCTTGCCTCATTACGGTTAATGTGTCTCTGAATTGCTCGTTTCCACAATCATGCTAACTGGGCCTTTTTGCCACAGCCCTAGCATTTACAGTTGACCCATCTTTGAGTGCTTTCTTTAAAGTTTTATGTTTTAATGTTGCAGTTATACAAAGTGAAGCCTTAGTTGAAAATGATGACTCAGGACATAAAAGTTCTAAGAGAGATAGAGCAGATAAGCATATAATGCTGAAGAGGACAATTTATTTTTAATATTGTGCTCTTAAGAAGCTACCAAAAACTTATAGAAAACACAGCAGAGCTTTTTACATGAAATATACTAGTGCAATAAAGGGCTAAACATGAGCCACAGGAAGTAAATGAGGCTCTCAGAGCTATATATCTCAGCAAGATGAAGTTAAACCAATAAATGAGAGTAAAGAAAGACTAAGTCAGCCAGGAGAAATAATGAATAACAATGACAGAAGAGATCATTTCTGAAAACTAAAGCAAAATGACAGTTTTCCAAGGTTCTTGACAGACCTTGACCAACAAAAGAAGGGAAAAAGTAAAATCAACAAATAGACTAGCCAAAGACTTGTGAAATTTCTGTACAGATTAGAAAAGTGAAATACAAAAACAGACCTGAAAGTACTAAATCAGGTAACATCATGAATCATGGAAAAAGAGGCAAGTGACCAGTTGTGGGAAATTGGAAGACAAAAGTGAAGTCAGTCTCAGACCTAGACCCAAGCTGAAGTGAAAGGGAAATTTGTAGCTATCACTACAAAAGATTGACAGCGCCCTGCAAGACTTAAATGTAAAATATCGGGCCGCAAAGGCCCATCTCCAAGAGACTGAAAACAAAGTAAAAAACTGTTCACGCAGTCATGCAAATAATAATAAAGATGTGGACTAACTTATGCAACAACAGAAATCTGAGAGCACAAATCAGAGTAAACAGCTGGCACTAATTGGTGAGGGATTTAAAAAGGATATAGGAAATGAAATACAGAGATGTAATAGTAGTAACTTGGATGCACTTAATCAACGCTTCCAGGAACTTGTACAAAAATGCCAAAAGACTGAAAGCCTTACTAATATGCTGCAGGAAGAAAACAGAAAGTTGTGCTACAAACTGAATGGACTGAATGGTAAGATTTTATTATAAAGCTAATCAATTAGTATAACAAACTGGAGGGCGAAAACAGTCCAAACCAAATCCTTGGAGGAAACAAATAGTAAATACTTGTCAACCTTTTCTTGTCATGCTGAACTAACGCAAGAAAATACTACTACTGTAATAAAGTTGTGAAAGCAAAGGAAAATACTATAATGCTTCAAACAGAAGAAAGACATGCTAAAAGAACATAAAAAAAATCACTGAACTGAACTATACCTAGTGAGGCCATAGAATAAATGTTTGCAGAACCAAGAAGCTACAGTACGCATATGCCTTTTTGGGAGCATTCTCACATATACTCAGTGTTGAATGTAATACAGTAATATATTGTCAGCCAACAGAATCACTACATATATATGATGTATGAGAAAGTTTGCTCTCAGCAGAAAAACTGAAGATATGTCAAAGTATGGAACTGGCAAAGCATCAAAAGCTAAACACTGAGGTATGAAACAGGTGAAAAGGAGCATCATGTGGTGTCATGCAAACAATGAGATCTGCTGCCAACATATAGAAGAGATTTCATGTTACCAAGGGCTGTCATATTGTGTCATAGACAATACCAAAGCTTCTGTTTTGTACTTACTGATAATAACATTAAGCAACTTGATGACCCTAATGGGCAGGCTCATGAAGGTATGCTGTGCTAGTTTCCATTTCAGACATGTTGCCAGACAGTGTGTGTGTGAATCAGTGTCGTACATGGAAAAAATATATAGTGTTAAGATTCTGCGCCAGTTGAGGTAGGCTGTGCCTAACCCATATTTCTCTTGTTTATACATCTGATCCGGGGGGGGGGGGGTCATGTAGTATAGTACTAGCTAGCGAACACAGTCGGGTATGTGCAGTCTTGGTAGACTCTGGGAGGATGATCCTGCAGATCTGCCCCAGGCAGGGCTGGAGACAGTGTGGCAGAGACATTTTTCTCAAATAGAGATTGAGTTGTGTGACCATGTAAATGTTGGCCAAACACTAACCAGAGGAAAACCTGGTGTATCAGACAGTGTTTGGTGGATTACCAGTGCCATTGTACTGAATTTGCTCATTACCAGGAAGATCCATAAATCTGGTATTGGAAAAAATCAGGCTGACTCAAACAGAGGAAAAGGGAAGATAAAAATATCAGGATTTTACCTTTCTTTATGTTTTTTTTTTTCTGCGGCAGAATGTTGCTAGTTTTTGTTTTATGTTAAACAACTTAGTATAAATAAGGGCACCCAGACTAAATTACTGTATCCAGTGTATGTTACATACTACAAAATCTCAACATCAACTATTTAATCATTGCACATCAGAAATAGAAAATAATGTTTTAATTAGCTTCAGATGCAATGGATCTGGCATACTAAGTCATAATGTAACTGAAAAATCGAAAATAAAAATAAGGGTTTCATTTATAGATGAGGGAGAGTAGGCTCCTTGCCACATTAAGAAACACTTCATCAAGCTATCATGATGAGATAAGGCAGTAGGAAGAACAGAGTGATCTCCACTCATCACAGTCCCTCACTGGAATGGAAGAATAACCCTCACGACAAATAAGCAACTTGAAGTGAATTGTCCATTCAGATGATGACTTGGATTAATGAGGCAAGTCCTGTACTCTCATGTATCTCTAAATGGCAGATATCTGGTGGCATGAATTATTCCGCAGCTAATTAGACATGTAGTACTTCATGCCATTCTGCATGAAAATACGAGCAGATGAAAAACTGTGGAATACAGGACTTTAGACAATAACTCAGTGGACCTTGGAGATATAAATAATGAAGGAAGAAAACTTTCCTGGTTATGTAACCCAGCACCATCAGTGATACATGAGCAGGATACCAATAACAATGAGTCAAATGCCATGGAGTATGTCTGACTAGAAGCATAGCACAGCTCTGGCCTTTGTTGGTTTCAGCTGTATTGGTATTATTATCTTCAGGCAGATGTATCATGTATTGGTTATTTATTTATTTAGTTATTTAGTTATTGCTTTTTTTGACCAGGGTAATCTGACTGGGCTGCAATATTCCAAACCAAATAGTGGATATTGCACCAAAATCCAAACAATAAAAAATCCAAAGGTGCAAAATGAGAGAACCAGGTCAGATTACCATCCACAATCGATTTTATTAGGAAAATGTACACGCACGCAAAAGCGATAAAAACATTAACGCCTTACACATTAAACACAGCGTTTTCGTCTTATTATGTAGACTTCCTCAGATAAAACACAGTGTCAGAAAGGACCTGTATTTAAACTTAATCAATTAATTGTGTTTTATCTGAGGAAGTCTACATAATAAGATGAAAACGCTGTGTTTAATGTGTAAGGCATTAATGTTTTTATCGCTTTTGCGTGCGTGTACATTTTCCTAATAAAGTCGATTGTGGATGGTAATCTGATCCTGGTTCTCTCATTTTGCACCTTTGGGCTGCAATATTCCCTTTTCAGCAGAAGTCTGGGAAGAAAAGTTTCAGTAATAAAAACATCAATTTTACACAAGTGAGGAAAATGTAAAGCTTAAAGTTACAGTATGGATGTACAATAACTGAAAGGCACCTATACTAGAAAAAAAATTGCATTCAGTAAAATATAAAGCCATTACATATTAACACAAAACAATTTGGCATATACAGTGACATTTAAAATGTCAAGTTACAATTTTAATTTTATGGGTAGGAGAAATAAGAGAGGTGGTGGGGAGATATGAGTAGAAAAACAGAGAGGAAGTTAGAGCAGAAAGCACGGAGTAGGTGAGGAAAGGTGAGTAGTGGGTACATTTGTTAGATGATATAGAAATAGAGAAAACTGTACTGAAGTTGGGGTAGATGTAGGAGGTATTGGGTATGAGATGGAATTTTACTGGAGGGAAAACTTGTCAGGTGGTAAACAGAGTCAGTAGAAGTGGCAGAGAAGGCAAAGGGACAGAAGACAGCAGGAAATTTTTACTGAGAATTTGTTTTGTTGATTTGTTTGTTTATTAGTATTAAACATTAATCATTTGATAAATTGTAAAATCTGTTGTCAGCTTGTCACATTTTTTATACAAGTCCTTCAGCTCTTGCTCACAGACTCAGTCAAATACTTCTCCCAACAGTGGGGAATATATATAATGTGTACCAGTCCGCCTTCAATAGGGTAAGCATCAGGCATCTAGAGAAGGGCATGCCACAAGACACATGAAGACTCAGTAGATAGGGTGGGGCATAATGACACTCTCTAAGAGGTGGATGTAACAGGTTGTGCATACCATACATGGAGCTAACCATCAGATGCAGGAAAGGGTCTAGGAACGACATGCCCATTGCCGCATTATGTACAGGGAGGCTGTCTATAGTACTACTGGAGTCTGATAATCAGCTAAATAATGGAGGAAAGCGGGCAGTGGACATTTGTAGGTGATTTCAAAGCATGCCATTCATACCCACTAACCGTCATGTGTTACCCATAGGTATCCCTGAAAGAAGTAATGGCTGGATAAGTTAATCACCTAAGAGACAGATGTATTGCTGATAGCTCCAAACATACAAGGAATGCACCTTGTAATAAAAGGTTCTGTGGAAAGCCTCAATAGCATCAGGTGTGACAGGAAATGGTGTAGAGCATGAATGCTGTACTTTGCCATAATAGTTCTCTACAACAGGAGCATTGAAAGATAGCCAATATAATTCTCCATCCAAAGAAGAAGACATGGGACATGGCCAAGGACATGGCCATCACAGGAGATGGGCCACCAACACAGAGGACATTCACAGAGACTGAGGAATTCACAGTTTCCCTCTGCAGAAATAGAGAGTGGACCTTCATACCCAGGGATGCCTTGGATGTGGGAGATGACCTGGCATAGACCAACCAAATGTCAGTAAGGCATTCACCATTTTGTTACTCAGTACATCTCCATATGATTCAATGCACAACATATGTGAGGGGACTGATTTATTATGGTCTTTCTGCATATCTGTCCATTCAGGTATATCTGAGCTACAAATGCAACAATCTGCACTTCAAGGTACAGTATGTATGCTTTCATATTGTATACACAAATCTTTTTGTCTGCCAATATGCATCCTGAGGGGAGAAGTATGGACATATATGTGAGGGCTGTCAGTGGTATTGTGTATTTATAATTTCACTGGTGGAGGGGCAATCATACTAGCAGAGCACATGCCTGATATTAGCAGGTCATCTGTGTCTGACAATGATGACATAGTGGCATTGTCTGCAAAACTACTGTAGCAGGGCTTACCCACATCCACCACATCAGAGTCCTCTGTAAAGGTACAGGCAGATCCCTTGATCTCAGTGGTGCATGGTGGACATCCTGTAACTGTGAGCCACTACTAGGCTTCCCATGTGTCTGCAGTCTGCACACCATTGAAATTTGTACTGCCTCCAATGTGTACACACTCATCATAAGGGGAATGGCATGGGAGTCTGATGTGCTGCCATGATTCCGGGTCTGTCCCTGATCTAGGTGCAACACTTTGCATAAATCAGTATATGTGCAGGTCAGAAATCCAGACACAGCTGCTACCACCAGTATTATGGAGATGGTGCATGTTCTCTGTGGTTTCTGTAATGACATGCACCACCTGCAGAGTGACAGGAAGTATAGGGATAGACAACAGATATTGTTACAGAGCTCACTAAATGTTGTTTCCATGGGTGCTTTGATGAGGCACAAAGTGACTGCACTCCAGTCTGCCTCTGCAGGCCATGTACTCAGTAGCTGTGAGAAAGTCCAGACGCATGGTGGCCAGGCAAATGCTCCCCTTACTCAGACTATGTGGGCCATAATTGAAACAGCATAATTTTCATTTGTGTCACATAGCTCTCCACCCCTAGCCATCAGTGGTCTTATGGTCTTATGGTCTTGAGCATCAGTGCTCCATTAGCCTCATTACCTGGGACACCTCTCCAGTCTGCCCACAACTGAGCCTGTAGTTCTAACCCTTTCAATATCTTCTATGGGAACATGGACCACCATTTCTGCTTATGGCCATTGTCCAGGTTATGGAAGACAATGCTCTTTAGGCTCATGACATGGAACACCCTGTCAAGGTGTATACACATGTCTCTGTAGTTCCGTGCCTTCCCATCCACAGACCACATCAAGTTAAAAAAGAGCAAACCACAAAAGTGGGCATTGGCAATAATCAGAACATGGCATCTATACACCACCACTGGAGGATGTGACCTCTGACTCAATACATAATCCTTCGAGTACATTGAGACAATATTCACCTGCCGTGACCCTTTTTAAGTGCTGCTATCACCTCTCACTATGCGCTCCTACCTGTGTAAGAGATTATCACTAAGTCCTGCCCACCCCTTAACCTGCATGTGTCTGGCCATGTCAGATGCACAGCATGGCCAGTGCATAGACTGCCTTGCATAACCTTGGTGTAATAATGAATGCATCATTTTACTCTGTGTTATCTGTATGGTTACTACTAGCTGTGAGCCAGATGACACATTTTTGCCAATATTGATATGCATTGCTCTCTTATCTGTCTCACTTGTGGTACCACTGCTGCATGTTTGTACCTAGACTGTCCCACTGCCCTAGTGCTACTAGTCCCACTGCTATGGTGGGCCCTTCTGGGATGTTGCCCTGATGCACCAGATGTTCCCGTAGTGCCATATTGTCTGACATGGTATACATTACAACGACCTTACTGCAGTTATCAGGGTGCATATTTTAATGTCCACTTGAGGTACTGAGACAGTGGAAGCATCCTTTAAGCTGTCTAAATACACAATCCACAACATTCCATGTTTCATCATGAGCTATGTTTTACACCATTTTTGTTATAATCTGGAGGATGCAAATAGGTGTCATTATCCACAACTCCAGGTTATAAACAGCATCATGTACAACTCACAACAGGTACACCATTATATCTGGACTGCCACCAGTTTACATGGTAGCTATGCTCTGTGTAATGTGTGTGTGTGTGTGTGTGTGTGTGTGTGTGTGTGTGTGTGTGTGTGTGTGTGTGTGTGTGTGTGTGTGTGTGTGTGTGTGTGTCCGCACATCAACTGACTAGATGTCTCTGTGAAAAGTACCTTTGCACAGACCATTGATATAGATTGAACATGTGCCATATGTAACAATCATGGGAACTTTATTATTAAGTAATTAAAGTGACTTGTGGGGGATATAAAAGATGCTACAGTTAGTTTTTTCTTTTCTTTGTTACATCTGAAGAAGTCTTGTGGACGAAAATGCCTTGTGAATATTTGCATTTATGTACCAAATAAACTGCTGGTGCTTTCACTTCGGATTGTGTTTCGTGCTTTGGGTTTGACTACCTCTACTTGGTACCTTTGTGTACTGCATTGGTTTTTGTCGTTTTGGGTACCTGGCTTCTTGTGTTTTTTGCAATCATGGGAACTCTCTGGGTGGCAAATACAGTCCTGAGGAACCAGATGTGCATCACTACATGCTGAAGCTTGATGTTGAGGCTTTTGTGTAGAAAATATGAGGCTAACACCTGTAGAGACCCCTAATATGTAGGTCACTGGAATATCCCTGGGATTGACAATCCATCCATCCTCTGTGGTTCCACTTGTGGGCAACACAGTTCAATTAGGTCACATATGTCTCACTGTCAAGATGAAATGGTCCACTATCTGCTTTTCTGTAAGGTGGTGATATTTCATGAACTGATGGCACTTTATGTGTGGTGCAAATGGCTGTGTAATGCATCATTGTGAGCACTGTCTCTGATAGAAGCCACTAAGACTTGCTCTTCTGTTACAGCTGCTGGCATTACTAGCATTCCCATGTGGCTGATCGCCATAAACTTCTGATATTCAGAATAAGTTAGTACTGTGATGCTGTGCACCAATTTTATACATTTCTGAACCACTTGGCCATGTTTAATGTTGTCATGTGTATAGTCTATGTGTCTCATTTCCATGGGTCTCCTAATTTCATTTATTTGTTTATGTATGCATGCGTTTATTAACCAGGGTAGAATACTGATATAAACAGACCATTTTCAGGTTCATTCTGGAGTCAAGAAATTGCAGTCAAACAGATTATCAGTTTTTACATAGCTATTCTATAAACCAGAGCAGGATCCAGCACTAGGCAACCTAGGCAGTCACATAGGGCCTGCTGGCCAGGAGGGCTGCCACAACATTTACTTTTTAATTAAAAAAATAAATTACATGTCATGTTTAAGGACGTTCATTCTTCTTTAAGAATGTCCTCTGCATCTGTGTGTCCCTGCATGTATTGATGCACACAGCTGCTGTTGCATGGTTCTTCTTTTCCGCATCTGCACATGGAATTTAAACACAAGATAGTCTTGCTGCCTGAACATGGAATTTATGCTTGCTTCTTGCTTCTTCTGTTCACAGACAAAAGTTCCATCATTAAGTGTGTGTGTGTGTGTGTGTGTGTGTGTGTGTGTGTGTGTGTGTGTGTGTGTGTGTGTGTGTGTGTGTGATGCCCTACTTTGAGATGGCAGGTCAGTTAATTTACTCAGTCTGAAACCCTGTACTTTGGTTACAGGAGACAAGAGCTTGAATCCTCTACATTAACTACCAGACTACTCAAAATATGAGCTTCAGTGCATTTTCAAGGAATTGAGTTTCAGTGCATTTTCAAGGAATTGTGAGCTTCAGTGCATTTTCAAGTAATTCAGAGCTTCAAGGGAAGAGAAGTTTACTGCTGCTCGGCTAAGTCTGTTTTGAATGTGCCACTGTTTTGTTTAGCAAATGGTCATCACTGTTTGTACTATAGAACTTGAAAACAGTGTTAGTAACACAATGTGCAGCATACTTACTTTTCTTGTAGAAGGCTGCGGGTTCTACACCCACATTGTGTAGACAAATTGCTGATACTGTAGTATACTTTAAGGTGGGTGGGGGAGCTGCATTCCTGAGAGTGTCCTCTTTTGGATGAGATGCCTGGTAACTATGAACCTGTTGTCTGTTTGCCATCCATTCCTTACTGCAATATTACCAGCTTACTGTTTTTTTAATGTAACCTAGGTAATTTATTCTTCAAGGGCAGCACACACTGAATTTGAAGACAAAACACTGAAATATAAAGTTGTTTGCTATCAGTAATCTCTTCATTAGTTACAAAGCTCTTTAATGTGGAATTATTCAGATGGCTTTTACTTCTGTAGAGATTGTACACATTGCCTGATACTGAGTGGCCTTTTATGGTTGAAATGTTCTGAAATGGGCAGTTCTGTCATTATTAGTTCATATATTTTGTTTCATTGTTTACTGGAAAATTTTAAAGCAAGTGTGCTGTATTACACAAAGAATATAATTTAATACAATTAGGAAGGTGAATCAAAGAACACATGCATGCATGCATGGTCCTAAATATGTGTGCAGGAGGCCTATGGTTTGAAAACAGCCCAAAGGTAAAATTTATCCACCACTGGCCAGGTACATTTTCTTTGTACATCAGTTTCAATACCGTTTCAATGAATGTGAGTTTGAAGGGCAAAGAAATTTACTGTTAATGCTGTCTGTTTTCATTATGAGAATGTATTGTTTTGTTTAGCAAATGTCTATCATTGTTTGTGCTATAAAAATATGAAATAAAAGTTTTAAATTAAATCTAAATATCAGAAATCATTGTTGAAGTAAAGAAGACCATAGTATGCATACTGAAAGATTTGAAAAAGTATTTATGGTTACTGGGGAGAAATAGCCAAGTAATGAGACACTGGAATTGCTGGGGTGGAGCTGCTACCAGGGGGAGCTGCTGTGTGTGTGTAGGGGGAACCTGATCCATTACCCTGCCTAGACCCCCATTTGACCATGATCCGGCTCTGCTATAAGCAACATACAAATTGTAATATGACTGTGACGATTGGGGAGAGATGGGCAAAGGCTGCCAGACTAGTCAAAAAGAATTTGATGCATAATTCTATCAGCTGTATAAATAAATGTAAAATACAGGCTTCTGTTTTTAAATGTAAGAAAACACTGTAAAATGTGAACTTCAAGATTGTTGCAACATTGCCATCTGCTGTAAGGAAAACCAAGCCAAGTATGTCAAATGTGTCTTTTTACTTTGAAAAGATCTTATGAATCTCTTTAATGTTAGAATTTGGCTCCAGGGCAGCTGGATGAAGATTTCATGCCCATTGTTTTAAGGCTAAAGTTTATGACCAGAATTTAGATGTGGAATCTGATTTATTGCTCTGGTTTCTGCTAGAATGTATATGTTAAATGCCTTGTATTGTAAGTTTCTGAGGAGGTGTTAGATTGCTAAATAATGCAGTTTGTGACCTGAGAATTCAGATCAGGTGTTAAGATGATGCAATATGAATACTGGGAAAACCTAAGTGTCAAAAATGATGTAATTTTGGGAGGACCTTAGAGACATGTTTGTGAGTAATGTTTAAATACTATTTCTCACAAGAGACAAAAAAGCATTTGGACTTTGGATATCTAACTTACCAGCACTCTGCCTTATGCACACATGTAAGTCTTAGCACTGTGATTTCTTGTAGGAATAGTTAAAGCTAGTAAAGATTAATTAGGTATTTTTCTTTGAAATCAGACCCGTCCTACTGTATTATTTTAAGTTTCTGTGTGATCTGTGAACTCTTAGATATCTCTGTGGTGTAGTAGTTTTGTCTTGTGTTTTAATTATTTATTATTAAATATTTTTAAAACCTTCTACCTGTGGCTGATTTGTGTAGAGATAAGCTCTAGAGTACATTGCATATTTATAGAGGTTATTGTAATAGGCCACTCTAAAATAAGTCTTGACTGTTAGTCATACTACCATTGGATATTAATATTGTACAGTAATAACTGGACACCCTTTTAAGGGCCTTTTAGTAGCTGACATTATTAACTGGGTGGTGGCAGTAATTACTACCATATAGCCTGGGTAAAAGGGCACAGATGGAGAATCTGTGTCAGCCTTTCCCAAGAGTGTCTGTGAAGTTGTATAAATACTTATCTCAAAGTGTGTGTGTGTTGTGTCAGCTACTTGGCAGGGGCATGAAGCACTAGTTGGATAGAGAGGGTACTGGAGGCTTTAGCTTGCCCAGTTAGTGGGGAGTCTTATTGGGGACCGGGTGAGCAAGGGAGCAACCAGCCCCAGACTGACTGATCTCTGTGTGCACTTAAGGGAAATTATACATTACTGTGTGTATTAGTTATCCTTTCCCCTTCTATGAGACCACCTCCCTGGTGTTAGTGGTGAGGATTGAGCCTCCTTGATTGCTGGGCCAGGGCATGGGCATCACAAGTGTTTGGCAGTGGTGGGATCTACTTCACATACTAATTGGCTTGCAGTGGTGTGGGTAGAGCGAATTCCTGTAGCTTATGTACAGTGATCTCTAAAAGTGTTTTGTACTCTAAAACAGCCACGCAGTGTATACTCAGAGTTCAGATCACAATTGTTTTATTTCTTTTGTTAGCTTAGTGTTAGTCAGGGTGAGCAGGCAGCATGTCAGCAGAAGAGTATGGGAAGCTGACAAGGCGACAGCTAGTGGAGATGTGCCAGGCTAGGGGAATGGTGCATGGAAACCTGACTAAAGCAGACCTGATGGCAGCCTTGGTTACAGCTGCATCAGAAAACAGCAGCTTGGAGGACAATCAGACTGACAGCGGAGATACAATATCCTCAGAGAATGGACAGCTCAACCTCTCTGCAGTGGACTTAAAAATCCAGCTGTAGCTAAAGAGACTTGAGTTGGAGGCCAGGCATATGGAAATAGAAGCAGCCGAGAAAATGAGGAGTCTACAAGCTGAGGAAAATGAACAGAAGAGGAGGCATGAGAGGGGAAATGCTGACTCTTTGCCAGAGTCATGGAGGTAATGGGGAAGGGAGTAACCAGACCCCAGAAGCACAAAAGGTCAGTACATTTCTTCCACAGTTTAAAGAGGGGGATAATGTGGATAGCTTCATTCATATGTTTGAGTATGTAAACAGTGTGAAGTTGACCAAGGGCGCTGGGTATGGTTCCTGTCCCCCTTACTCCATGGTAAAGCTGTAACTTCTTTAGCAAAACTGCATGACACTGACTGTTTTGATCATACTGCTGTAAAAAGACATTAATTAGAATATTTTAAGCTAACACCTGAAATGTATAGGAAAAAGTTTTGTGAGCATAGATGCAAGGCAGATGAAAATGTATGTGAATATGTTGCTGAACTGAGCACTTATTTTCATAGCTGGGTGAGTGGATGTCAGGTCACCACTTTTGAAGGGCTGGCAGACCTTTTGGTAAGGGAACAAGCCCTTAACACTTTGCCTGAGGACATGAGGATCTGGGTGGCTGATAGGCAGTGTGTTACTTCAGAGGAGTTAGGGAAGAAGGGAGACCTCTACCTAGCAAGCAGGGCAGCCCTGCACAGGAAAGTGACCCCCAGTACTGCTCATGGGTCTAAAGGAACCCATGGTGGGCAGCACAGACTACCCCAATAGAATCCTCCAGTAGCAGGGAAGTCACTAGTCCAGGTACACATCCAGGAACTAGGGTTAAATGTTTTGAATGCAACCAGTGGGGCCATGGGGCATACAGATGTCCAAGGAGGCAAGGTGGGGAACCAAAGGTGAGGGAGCCAGTAAATGGGAAAAACAAAATGCCAATAGTGGGTTGTCTTGAGACAACAGGGGTATGGAACTACCATCCTGCAGATGTCCTGAGAGGGAAGGATTTGGATGAGGCAGTACTATGTACTTATGCAGTCACATGCAGTGAGGCTAGGAGACATGCATGTGGGTCTCGTAGCCTCGGGGAGACCCTGACAGACTGCATACTTGCAGCCAGGACTGCTGAGGTGGTTACTTCAGGGAGTGAGCTACGCTGTAGCAGTGAGACTGAATGTGAGCCACAGCTGCTTGTGGGTACTGATGTTCCCTTGGACAGGGTAACTGCAAAGGTAGAGGTGAGTAGTCGTACCCAGGCTGACAGTGAGGCATCACTGTCAGGGGATGCCAGACTTCCTGTGGAAGGGGAGCTGGGAAGGGTTACCAGGAGAGACTTGAGACAGTATCAGCTCTCAGCCCCTCCATTGCAAGGCCTGAGGCAGGTAGCTAGGGAGGCACCTGATTCTTAAGGGAAGGTGGAATCTGTATACTGGAACAAAGGGTTACTGTACAGAGAGTGGACCCCTGAGGGAGGGCTAGAAGGTGAGAGAGTATAGCAGTTGGTAGTGTCTAGAGCTTACCATCTGGCACTTCTAGCCATAGCCCATGATATTCTCTTTGCAGGTCATGTGGGCATAAAATGTACAAAGAGGTGTATTATGCAAAACTTCTATTGGCCTGGAATTTCCAGAGATGTAACAGGATACTGCAGGACCTGTGAGCAGTGCCGAAATGTAGGCAAGGCAGGAGACAAGGTGAGAGCTCCTTTGATGCCTTTGCATGTGATTGAGGAGCCATTTCAGAGGGTAGCTATGGATATTGTGGGTCCTCTGAGTACCCCAGGTTCCACAGGGAAATAGTATATCCTAGTGATTGTAGCTTATGCTACACGATACCCTGAGGCAGTGGCTTTGTCCTCCATTGAAGCAGAAAAGGTGGCAAATGCTTTGCTAGAGATTTTCAGCAGGGTAGGTTTCCCAAAGGAAATACTGTCTGACAGAGGTGTCAATTTTATCTCAGACCTGCTGGCTTGTCTGTGGAAGTCCTGTGGGGTGAAACACATGAAGACCACCCCCTACCATCCCCAGACCAATGGTCTTGTTGAGAGGTTAAACTCTACAATTAAGTCCATGCTACAGGCATTTTCAGATCAGTTTAAGAGGGAGTGGGACAAATATTTGCCCCATCTTTTGTTTGCTTACAGAGAGGTTCCCCAGGAATCCACAGGTTTTTCACCCTTTGAGTTGCTGTATGGGCATAGGGTGAGGGGACCTTTAGATTTAATTCGAGATGAGTGGGAAGGTGAGTGTGAGTCTCACAAGGAGTCTGTTGTGGTATATGTCCTGAACTTCAGGACAAGGCTCAGGGAACTCATGGGCTTGGCCCAGGAGAACCTGGCAGAAGCCCAACAACAGAAAAAAGTGTGGTATGACAGGAATGCTCGAGCTAGAGAGTATGCTGTAGGGAAGCAGGTAATGGTTCACATTCCTGTTAGACACAACAAGTTGCAGGCAGCTTGGGAGTGACCCTACAAGGTGGTAAGAAAGGTAAGCAATGTTAACTACATGATGGAAGTGCTAGGCAGATGGCAGGGGCACAAATTGTACATTGTTAACATGATGAAACTTTACCATGATAGGGAGGCCCTTGTGCTGACCATTTGCAGTGGATTGCAGGAGGAGTCTGAGAGAGATCTTGTGATTGATCTCCTCAGTGAGGCTCAGGTTGACACCTCGGTAGAAGGGGTAGCAATGTCCCAGCAGCTACCTCCTACCCAAGTTCGAGAAATACAAGCAGTGTTGCAGGAGTTTGGGAGCATGTTCCTCGGGAAACCAGGGAGCACCCACCTGGTGCAGCACCAGGTGGATACAGGGCCCCAAAGGCCTATCAGGCAGGCCCCTTATAGGGTGCAAGAGAGAGTCAAACAGACTCTGAGGGAAGAAGTACAAGAGATGCTGGAACTAGGGGTGATTCAAGAGTCCAACAGTCCCTGGGCCTCACCAATGGTGCTGGTGCCAAAGATGCATGGCAGCAAAATGTTCTGTGTGGATTACAGGAAATTAAATAGTCACACAGAGGCAGATGTTTACCCCATGCCTAGGACAGATGAGGCCCTAGAGCAGCTGGGTGGGGCTAAGTATCTTACAACCGTTGATCTTACCAAGGTTACTGGCAGGTGCCCTTGACTCCCAGTGCTAGAGAAGTCAGCCTTTGTGACTCCTTTTGGCTTTTATGAGTTCACAAAGATGCCCTTTGGAATGAAGAATGCCTCAGCGACTTTCCAGAGGCTGGTAGATCATATCTTAGCAGAAGCAGGAGGGTTTGCCCTTGCTTACATGTATGATATTGCTATCTACAGCCATTCCTGGCAAGAGCACCTTCAGCATGTCAGGGAGGTGCTGGGCAGACTACAGAGGGCAGGGTTGACCATTAAGCCGAGCAAATGTCAGGTGGGTATGGCAAAGGTCTCCTACCTAGGACATAGAGTGGGGAGTGGTAAGATAAGGCCAGAACCTGCCAAAGTGGAAGTTATTCAGGCATGGCCTGCACCCATTACCAAAAAGTAGGTGAGGCCATTCTTGGGGACAGCAGGGTACTACAGAAAGTTTGTTTCCAATTATAGTACCATAGCTGCTCCCCTCACAGACCTGACAAGGAAGAACAGGCCAGATAAGGTAGTGTGGACCCCAGCATGTGAGCAGGCATTTCAGAAACTTAAGGAAGCTTTGGGAGGACCCCCTGTGTTAGCCAGTCCAGACTACAGCAAAGAATTTGTTGTGCAGGTGGGTGCTTCAAACTATGGGTGGGGGCTGTACTTAGCCAGATTTCTTCAGAGGGAGAAGAGCACCCAGTGATTTATCTCAGTCATAGGCTCCAACCAAGGGAGGAATGCTATGCAGCAGTAGAAAAGGAATGTTTAGTCATAGTGTGGGCACTACAAAAACTTCAGCATTATCTGTATGGAAGAAAATTCACTGTGATGACAGATCATTACCCGCCAACATGGTTAAAAAGAGCCAGTCAGCAAAATGCCAAGTTGCTAAGATGGAGTCTGGGGTTGCAAGCATATGATATGTCAGTGCAGTACCGCAGAGGGAGTAGCAATACAATGCAGATGGGCTCTCAAGACAGGAAATGGGGTGAGGTACACCCAGATAGACCTGACACTCTCAAGCGATGTTTCTCAAGGGGCAGTTGAAAAACTTGCTTGAGTTCCCCGGGGGTGAAGAGATGTGATGATTGGGGAGAGATGGGTGAAGGCTGCCAGCCTAGTCAAAAAGAATTTGATACATAATTCTATTAACTTTATAAATAAATGTAAAATACAGGCTTGTGTTTTTAAATGTAAGAAAACACTGTAAAATGTGAACTTCCAGATTGTTGCAACATTGCCATCTGCTGTAAGGAAAACCAAGCCAAGTATTTCAAATGTGTCTTTTTAAGTTGAAAAGATCTTATGAATCTCTTTAATGTTAGAATTCGGTGCCAGGGCAGCTGGATGAAGATTTCATGCCCATTGTTTTAAGGCTAAAGTTTATGACCAGAATTTAGATGTGGAATGTGTTTTATTGCTCTGGTTTCTACTAGAATGTATATGTGAAATGCCTTGTATTGTTGTAAGTTTCTGAGGAGGTGTTAGATTGCTAAATAATGCAGTTTTTGGCCTGAGAACTCAGACCAGGTGTTAAGATGATGCAATATGAATACTGGGAAAACCTAAGTGTCAAAAGTAATGTAATTTTGGGAGGGCCTTAGAGACATGTTTGTGAGTAATGTTTAAATACTATTTTTCACAAGAGACAAAAAAAGCATTTTGACTTTGGATATCTAACTTACCAGCACTCTGCCTTATGCTCACATGTAAGTCTTAGCACTGTGATTTCTTGTAGGAATAGTTAAAGCTAGTAAAGATTAATTAGGTATTTTTCTTTGAAATCAGACCCGTCCTACTGTATTATTTTAAGTTTCTGTGTGATCTGTGAACTCTCTGTGGTGTAGTAGTTTTGTCTTGTGTTTTAATTATTTATTATTAAATATTTTTAAAACCTTCTACCTGTGGCTGATTTGTGTAGAGATAAGCCTTAGAGTGCATTGCATATTTATAGAGGTTATTGTAATAGGCCACTCTAAAGTAAGCCTTGACTATTAGTCATACTACCATTGGATATTAATATTGCACAGTAATAATTGGACACCCTTTTAAGGGCCTTTTAGTAGCTATTATTAACTGGGTGGTTAATTACTACCGTATAGTCTGTATAAAGGAGCACAGTTGGAGGATCTGTGTCAGCCTTTCCCAGCACTGGTTGGACAGGAGGGTACTGGAGGTTTTAGCTTGTCCAGTTAGGCTGAGACCTGGACCCTATAGCTGTGTCAGTGGGGAGTCTTATTGGGGACCTGGTGAGCAAGGGAGCAACCAGCCCCAGACTGACTGTGATCTCTGTGTGCACTTAAGGGAAATTGTACTTTACTGTGTGTATTAGTTATCCTTTCCTCTTCTATGAGATGGCCTCCCTGGTGTTAGTGGTGAGGTTTGAGGCTCCTTGGTTGCTGGGCCAGGGCACAGGCGTCACAATGACATTTCAAACTGTGTGAGTACACTCAGTGAATCAGTGAATCAATTAGGTTTTACACCCCGTGACTTTATAGGATGTCTACTAGGTTTCTATATACAATATTTACAAGTTGTTGCCAAAAAGAATGGAAATAGAGTTATGAGAAGAGAACTGTATGTAGATAGAATATTTAGAGGGAGAAAAAAGAAAGAAGAAAAGATATTGAGGAAAAAAAGGGAGATTATGTGATAATGATGAAGTAGCTTTTAATTAGAGATGCATAAGGAAAGGGCTATGAGGGCTGGTCAACTAACATGGATCAATGTGCTGGCCTATAAACTAGTCGTATAGTGTGCATAGGGAGTGTGGATTATGATTAACCGCTAGTACTCGTGAAGTAAAATCTTCATTGTGCCTGGTAGAAATGGACTTTTGTTTTTTTTTAATTCATGATGGAATGTCAGATAAGAATGTATTTGTATGACAGAAGGGATTCACATATTTTGTTAGCTAGAAATAAGGCTTGGTCAGTGGATTTAAATTTAGTTTGTGGTGTTTGAAACTTAAGAACTGCCTATGAATGGGATCTCAAATATTCAGGGTGGATCTCTCAGGCATTCTTCCTGCAAAGTAGGGAAAGGAGTGAAGGCTAATGAGTTTAAATATTACAGAAGCCACAAGGATTGTTGTTCTATGAGTGATATGCAGCCAATTAGTTTCTGTTAGAATGTAGCACACTGTTCTTTTTTCAGTGAAAGGATTATAAATCTGCATATATTATTAGAAGTAGTTTGCGATAAATTGAGATTCTTTTTTGAGTTTGTCGCAGTAGTTGGTAGTCTATGTTGTAGCTGAGTAAGAAAGGCTCCTTTTCCCTTAACATATGGGTGTTCTCCCAGCTGGAATGAAAGTGGTATATCTTTTTAACTCAGAAAAGGAGCTTGTTGACTTTTAGTCTTGGTTATTTGATATGGTGATAAAAGCTGAGTGAAGGATCTAACTAGATGCCTGATATCCGTATACTCAGCAGTCAATAAAAGATCACTGTAGTTGTGATCATTGGTCCAGTTTGTTATAAGTCTGGTTAGTTTACAGAGCAATCTGACCAGCATTGTTTTCATTTTTTAGTGTTAAGTATGAGGCTATTTTGAATTAGCCAGTTAGAGAGAATGGTGAGATATTGTTCCACTTTTTTATGAGTAGTGGCATAGTGTCAGAGATGTAAATGCACATAAAGTCTGCATATGAAGTGATTAGAAAGAGGGGGAAGATCTGCAGGCAGCTTATTTATGAATGAGGAAAACAGTAGGGGGAATAATATGGATCCTTTTAGAAAGGCAGTGAGTGATGGAGTTTAACATACTTGTACTTTGAAGTGTCTATTAGATCTAATGTCTTTAAATCATTCTATCACTTGACCCTGTGCACTTATCCCTGCCCTAACAAGAGACTCTAACAGTACAGAGTGACCAACTTTTAGTCATGTTTTGCAGTCACTAGTTAAGAAATACAGGGTAATCATTCATATTGTTATGCAGTTATTTGCATTTACTGCATACTGTGCTATTTCTTTTTCACTTGCATGGCTGTGTTCCATGTGTCTCTGAATTGCCCAAGCACTGATTGTTGCTGCTCCTTATGTTAATTTGTCCTGCTCACTGTGCTACATGTCTAGTTAGATTGTCTGCACAAAATTTGCTTTCTTCTGCCATCATTAAATACAATTAAGCTGTAGCTTTAGCTTTTTCTAATTACGTAAGTATTGACAATACAACAGCCTACATAAACCTGCATGTGCAAGTCACATCTGTGCATGTACCTCTCAACCTCTCCGCACAAGAAACCTGGACAAAGCCAGAAAGAATGGAAGAACAAAGTCTCAAAAATAGGGACAGATTTTAAATATTATTCCTATACACTTAGAAAGTTTAAACCAAAGAACGTAGCCAAGAAGCGACACCAGCGGAACCAGTAGCTCGAAAATAATTCCTTTATTGAATACAAAAACCACCCTTAAAGACAAGCGCTTTCGCTCAGTGTAGTACTGAGCTTTATCAAGTTACATAAATAGCCAGATGGTCTATTTTTATTTTATTTTATTTTACATTTGTTGACCGGGATAGTCCGACTGGATGCATGTCCATTTTCAGCGGAGGCCCGGGTAGAAAAGCTCCAAGGGTAAGCAGATACAGCATTACATAATACCAGCATTATATATTACAAACAGATTATTTACAGAGATTACATAAGTAAGCAAGTTAAACAAGTTCCACAGGTTAAAGTTAGTCCTGAGCACAAGTCAGGATTAAATTAAATTACACAGTAAACTGATTAACAGATTTTTACACATTCGAGTTAGCCAGGCTTGATACATTGACATAGCCAGTTAAGTGACAAATGTTGTTTGAGTCAAGTTTTAAATTGACCTAAGGTGGAAAGTAAGGTAATATCAGCTGGAAGTGAGTTCCAGGATCTACTTACAGAGTTTGCAAAGAGAGAATCACCGGCTGTGTTATTAATTTTGCTAGTCTGAATTAGTAGTTTGTTAGAGGATCGAAGCGGTCTAGGATTGTTATAGGGGTGATAATATTTTTAAGTGCAGGAGTATTGTCCGGATTATAGAGGATTTTATAGGCCATAATCAGTTGGTTATACTGGATTAGGCTAGGTAGTTCAAGCCAACCAATCTGATTTAGATTGATGCAATGATGTGTCCTAAAAGGCAGCCCAGTGGCAAACCTGGCAATGTGGTTGTAGCAAATTGAGAGTTTGTTAAGGACAGTCTTGTTCAAATTCGAGAGTAGAGGGGATGCATACAGAAGGGTTGAAAGAAGGTGAGAGCGAGCTATGGCAATTTTAGCTGGAGGGGTTAGGAGGGCTTTTATTCTGTAAAGTGACCCTAGTTTTTTATTGATGGTTTTGATAGTTTGGTTAACATGTAGGTCAAATTTGAGATTATTGTCTATGATGACACCTAATAGTTTTGTAGATGGTCAGGGGAGATTATTGTGCCATCATTTGATTTTATGGTAAAGGTGAAAGCGGTAGACCTACGTGTTGGTGAAAATAACAGCATTTTAGTTTTTTTGGGATTTAGGATCAGACGATGTTCAGAAAGCCAGTTTTCTATTGTATTAAAGGTGGTCTGGGTAGCTGACCATAACTCTACTGGAGATGTGGATGAGCAAATCAGAGTAGAGTCATCAGCATATTGGATACAGCTGACTTTTGGGATGACAGTATAAAGGTCGTTAATGAAGATGGAGAACAGCAAGGGCCCTAGTATAGAGCCTTGTGGTACTCCGAGGGTTTTAGGTAGAAGATTAGAGAGTTTGTTCTGCCAGAGGACAGCCTGCTGTCGACCATTCAGGTAGGATTGAAACCATTGGAGGGCTCCAGTATCTAGACAGAATGTTTGCAGGGTGTGGATTAAAAGTTGGTGATCAACCATATCGAATGCCTTAGAAAGATCCAAAAAGAGGGCTAAGGATATATAATTATTGTTGCGATTATGGTTTATGGTGTTAGTAAAGGCTAGGAGGGCTGAAGTAGTGCTGTGATGAGGACGGAAGCCATGCTGAGTGTCTGCCATAAGGCGATTTTGGATTAGGTGGTGCATGAATTGTCTATGAATACATTTTTCCATAATCTTTGCAAGTGGAGAGAGTATAGCTATTGGCCTATAATTGAAGAATTCAGTAGAGCTGCCTCCTTTGTGAAGTGGGATTACATAGGATATTTTCCAGATGGTGGGAATTTTAGCTTCTACTATGGTTCGATTGATTAGTATTGAGACGGGGTAAGCAATAGCATCAGCTGATTTTTGTAGGTACTCGGCAGGGAGTTGATCAGCAGAAAGTGTAGTGGGTTTTAATTTTTTGATCAAGGTACGGATAAGTGAAGTGGTGACTGGTTGGAAGCTGAACACAAGTAGGTTTCTAGGGGTGCTCCAAAACCAAAGAAAAGCGAACTTGATTCTACTAAACTCCAAAATGAAGAAAGCGGAGAACTCGATAAGCAAAACCACGTCAGATTTTAATGTTTGTTAAAACCAAAAACACACAGCACAAACACTTCGTTTGAAATCCTGCTTGCACCAAAACATGAACGCCTTCCCAATACAAGCGTTTTGTCCAAATGGACTTCATCAGATAAACAATTGAACAATCAAGTGCATCTAATATACACAATTATAAACATTTTAACCAATCAATTGTAAGAATATAAATTCAAATCTGCAAATCAAACCTTAAAACTAATTAATAATGTATTATGCTCTCCTTTTTAGTGACTTTGGATGTCATAAAATTCATTATAAAACTGTTTAAATTTGTTTAAAAATTACTTCTTCATAATAAATATTCTAATAAATATATTAAAACATATAAGGCACCTGGGCTCAACGACAACATCAATATCAGTAGTGTTCTCAAGCATAGGATGGCCCGATTGTAGTGTTTATTTCAGATTAGATTTTTTATACATACCCACCATAGATGGGGTTATTTGCATTAATTGTGAGCATTTTATTTATTTGTTCATTTTTTTACACTCAGTTTATTATTATAAAGGTTCAGTTCTATTTGAACATGGGATTTAATGCTTATTACTGCTCATGTTTCAACATTATTTGTTATTCACCTTTTTGGAGTTGATGAATACAACAGTTTTTATTCTTTATTTTTACATTATTTATTTATACACAGCTTATTGCATCATACATGTACACATTTTAACTTATATACATTTTTAATGAATGTTTTATTTTAATCATGGTTGTGCTTATGACATCTACATTCAGTATGTATTTTGATTATTTGTGGATGAGTTCCTAATATAAATTTGTTGTAATGAATTTAGCAGGTTAATTGATTAACTTGACCACGTGGTTTTTAGGACTATTATATAATCTAGACCATCTGGCTATTTATGTAACTTGATAAAGCTCGGTACTACACCGAGCAAAAGCGCTTGTCTTTAAGGGTGGTTTTTGTATTCAATAAAGGAATTATTTTCGAGCTACTGGTTCCGCTGGTGTCGCTTCTTGGCTATGTTCTTTGGTTTCAAGTTTTGGCTTGTTTTGGTCTCTATATACACTTAGAAAGTTGTTAGAATAACAGGTTTTGCATTATTATATATTCTCTTAAGGATATGAAGTCTGAAAATCAAATGTCTGTCATTATTTAGTATTATTTAATGACTTCAGTCCTCAATGATTTGCCAGAAAACTGCAAGTGTTATGAGGGAGAGACCAACCATATGAGGCAAAAATCTGGACATGCTACGAAAATCTGGACAGTTGAGACTGCACCATTTTTACAAAGTACTAACAAGGCACTGGAACCATGAAGACAGGGTGAACAGCAAAGAAACTGTTAAAGACTTGTATGACTTATCCTTGAGTCTGTGTTTTAAACCCCCTTTTATTTAGCACTCCATCATAATGCAGGGTTCTAATTTAATTCAAGACTGTAAATGAACATTGTGTTAAAAAGTAAACTAGTAACCAGTAACCATACATAATGTTTAACTAGCTATAAATGATTGTGTCTTTATGCTGGTAATTCATTTATTTATTTATTTGCTTTATAGGTTCAGGCCAGGGTTACAAAAACAGAGTATCTGAAAAGTATCGTAGTAACTCTGAAAACATTTTGCCATAAGCATAAGTTATTTGCATGGGTTAGAGAGCATTTAAACAGGTTTCTTAACTTACATTCAAAATTTGTCACTTTAAGTATGAAAAAACACAATTAAATGAATCATCTGCCTTCCTAAGTCTAATATCATTAAGAAGTACTTCATTTTTTCAAGTTGTTCATTCAGAATTATGACATAAAAGAAAGAGATGGGGTCTCTATACCAGAAGATGCAGCAGAAATGTAAAACACTAGTGTCAACAATTTTGCAATGAACTTTCTACTTTGCTTCTTTGTTGCTGTCTCTCTCAGTGCAGCAGTTTAACTAGTGATGGCTGCAAATGCAAAATGGAGGCATGTGCCTTTTAACTGCAAAATAAGGCTTCACAGTAATTTATTTTTATTGCTGCAATACATCCCTAAAAAGTCCTCCATGACATTTTAACTACAGCCTACTAAAGGCAAGCACACGTTAGAATAGCAAAACAATTTTTTTTTGTGTGTGCATGTGTGTCTGTGTGTGTGTGTGTGTGTGTGTGTGTGTGTGTGTGTGTGTGTGTGTGTGTGTGTGTGTGTGTGTGTGTGTGTTATGTTGGGGGTGTAACAGCATTAACAGCATTCATAATGACTTGCTGTTACAGGTTATTTTTGTATAACACTGAGGACCATGGTATATGGAATTTGATATGCAGAAAAAAGACATTTTATTACAATAAAGAAAATAATCGGTTGTTCTGAGAACATTTAAAGACAGATTAATGGTTTTAGTCTATTAGATCTTACATTAATTCCCTGATTTCCCAAATCCATGATTTACTGGTGCTTAACTGAATTTCTTAATTCCTTAGGCTACATCCTACACTGCTGTGTAACTATTTACTGGAACATTTGAAGGCCAAAAATGATACAATGTAGAACTGTAAACAGACTATCTTGATGGAAAATGGCTGCATATCATCGTGAACACTGCCTTCATTGTCCTTGGCACAAACCTGAGAAAGGTAATAAGCATGACAGCATAGCTTTGTATTAGTGCAGTACCTTTCACAGAGTAGTGATAGTGTACTCTATCAAAGTTACCATCTTAATAGGAAGCTCTGCAGTATTTCTTCTTCTGAGCCTACATTGTTAGCTTGAAATGCTATACACAATCCAATAATGCAAACATTAACATAAAAAAGTTACAGTTCTTTTGTTATTCTTTCCTGCAAGAAGTATGACATCCTGAATAGCATAGATCACTGAAGACTAATGCCTTTTTTAGCTGGACTTATTTTATTTTTTTTGACTTTTTATATAGGTTCATAGGTAAGTACTAGGCTAGCTGTGCCTTTGCAGGCCATTTTAAGCTTAGCTAGTTTCTCTTTTGGTGCTCGAAATAACCTATCCCATTTCATTATGGAATGGCCTTACCTATCATATGGTCGATAATTATATATTGCCTCTAATGAGCATAACCAGGATCATACTATAGATAATTTGAGGGAACCCATGCATGGGATAAAGCATTTAGGAGATGCCTCTGTCCATTAGTAGTACAGGGATTAGTTCTGGGGTAAAAGCTTTAGTTTCCCATCCCTAGATCCAAGTTGTGCTTGAATATGGATAGGGGTGAATTTTGGTTTATGTGGATGAGGAGTCTGTTGCATCAGTATCTTTTGCAAGATATACCTGTACCTCCAAACCATTCTGTTGATGTTGCAGAAGAGGTTTAGATCCCTAGACCGAGTATTTTCGATGCCATTTGACTTGTTGATGTGTAGTAAATCCATAAGTATTGGTTTGGTGGATGCCTTATATGCCAGATACAGGTCAGCTCTTGCCATTCTGTAGAATACCGACTATAATGACAGGGTTTTGAGTCAGTCCATGTAGGACATATTGTTTAGGCCTTATATCATTTCAGTAAGGTATTTATGTGGGCATTTCAGTTGTTGCATCTGGACAGACAAATGCACCGGGCCAGTAATCAAGGAGCCTGAATCCCACCACTGGCAGGTGCCCTTGACTCTCATGGCTAGAGAGAGAAGTCAACCTTTGTGAATCCTTGCAGATTATATGAGTTCACAAAGATGCCCTTTGGGATGAAAAATGTCCCAATGACCTTCCAGAGGCTGGCAGATCATATCCTAGCAGGAGCAGGAGATTATACCCTTGCTTACCTGGATGATATTACCATTTACAGCCACTCCTGGCATAAGCACCTTCAACATGTTAGGGAGGTCCTGGGACAACTGCAAAGGACAGGGTTGACCATTAAACCCACTAAGTGTCAGGTGGTTATAGCAGAGGTCACCTACCTGGGACATAGAGTGGGGAGTGGTAAGATTAGGCCAGAACATGCCAAAGTGGAAGCCATTTAAGTTTGGCCTGCCCGTTACCAAAAAACAGGTGAGAGCATTCTTGGGGACAGCTGGGTACTATAGAAAGGTTGTTCCCAATTATAGTACCATAGCTGCTCTCCTCACAAACCTGATGAGGGAAAAACAGGCCAGACAAGGTAGTGTGGACCCCAGACTGTGAGCATGCATTACAAAAGTTTAAAGGGGATTTGGGAGGACCCCCTGTGTTAGCCAGTCTAGATTACAGCAAAGAATTTGTTGTACAGGTGGATGCTTTGAACCATAGGGTGGGGGCTGTACTCAGCCAGGTTTCCCCAGAGGGAGAAGAGCACCCAGTGGTATATCTCAGCTGTAGACTCCAACCTAGGGAGGAATGTTATGCAGCAGTAGAAAAAGAATGTTTTACCATAGTATGGACACTGCAGAAACTTCATCCCTATCTGTATGGAAGGAAATTCACTGCAATTACGACCACAATCCCTTAACATGGCTACATTGAGCCAGCCAGCAAAATGTTAAGTTACTAAGGCGGAGCCTAGGGTTCCAAGCATATGATATGGCAGTGCAGCACCATAATGGTGTTAGCAATGCCAATGCAGTTGGGCTCTCAAGACAGAGTATGGGGTAATGCATTCCCAGGTAGGCTCATCCTCTCAAGCAATGTTTCTCAAGAGGCACTTGAAAAACTAGCTTGAGTCTTCAAAGGGGAGAGAGGTGTGATGATAGAGGGCAGCTATGCCAAGAGAAATAGGTCAGTGGATTTGTAACATATGCCAGCACAGATAGCTGGAGGTTTGTAAATAATTATATGTCATGTGTATACCAAACTGATTTGTACAGATGCTTGTGCTGAAAATGTGTTTATGAGGTTTGCTTGTGTTAAAATGTATCAAAAGTGCACCCTGCTGGAAGGAAAGGAAGTGTACAGTGGATAAAAAAAGTGTACACACCCCTGTTAAAATGCCAGATTTTTGTGATATAAAAATGAGACCACAATAAATCATTTCAAAACTTTTCCCACCTTTAATGTGACCTATAACATGTACAATTCAATTGAGAAACAAACAAATCTGTTAGGGGAAAAAAATATAAAAAATAAAAAAATGTACAATAAGCTGGGTGCATAAGTGTGCACACCCTTAAACTAACACGTTTTATATCCACCGTACATGTATTATTGTAACTGTATTAAATATATACATTGTAACAGCATATACTAGAAGTGAAGAGGTTAATCTCAATCTACCTGACTTTGCAAAATATTCTTCAAATTAAATTGCTTTATGGGTTAAACCATAAAGATGTTATCCCACAATTTTGAATGGAGCCAGAGACCCAATGTCTGTGCTAGAGAATAGTTGGTAGCTCCTGTAGGAAGAGTGAAATGGTTTATGGTTTTATGACTTCCAGGAGATCTGAGCAAAGCTCTGTTTGTGTGTATGGTAACAAATAAGTGCTAAAATCCTGTCAGCTTCAAGTGCTGTTGATAGCATGGAAAACAGAGTCAGATGACGAGATGTGTGTGATGTCATTCTGTAAGCCAAAAATAATATTTAGATATTAGTAAGAGATTACTGTCAGCATTCGGTATTCTGACTTGCATCTGACAACAAGGACCATTCAACCACATTATCTTGCCTTGCGGTAGTTAGTAACTTAGCTAGGGAATAGTAATTCTTTTAGCCAATCAGGAATAGATAGTGAGACTAGCTTCTTCTTCTTCTTCTTCTTCTTCTTCTTCTTCTTCTTCTTCTTCTTTCGGCTGCTCCTGTTAGGGGTCGCCACAGCAGATCAAATGTTTCCATTTCTACCTGTCCTCTGCATCTTGCTCTGTCACACCAACCACCTGCATGTCCTCTCTCACCACATCCATAAACCTTATCTTAGGCTTCCCTCTTTTTCTGTTACCTGGCAGCTTCATCCTTAGCATCTTTTTCCCAATATGCTTTGCATCCCTCCTCAGCACATGTCCAAACCAACGTAATCTTGTCTCTCTGGCATTGTCTCCAAACCTTCCAACCTGGGCTGACCCTCTAATATACTTATTCCTAATCCTGTCTATCCTCGTCACACCCAGTGCAAATCTTAACGTGTTCAACTCTGCCACGTCAAGCTCTGATTCCTGCCTTTTTTGTCAATGCCACTGTCTCCAACCCATATAACATAGCTGGTCTCACTACCCTCTTGTATACCTTCCCTTTCACTCTTACTGGTACTCGTCTGTCACAAATCACTCCTGACACTCTTCTCCACCCACTCCATCCTGCCTGTACTCTCTTCTTCACCTCTCTTCCACACTCACCATTACTCTGAACTGTTGGTCTCAAGTACTTAAACTCATCCACCTTCACCACCTCTACTCCCTGCATCCTCATCATTCCTCTATCCTCCCTCTCATTCACACACATATATTCTGTCTTAGTCCTGCTGACCTTCATTCCTCTTCTCTCTAGAGCATATCTAGAGCATCTAGAGCATAGATAGTGAGACTAGCTAAATACTGTTTTTCTATTACTGCATGAAACTTTCCATTGGTGTTATTTTTAATATTCCCTGTGACTGAAACTCTGGTGCTTACTGTAAATAGATATTTGGTATTTTCATATTCTTTTACTATTTATTATTAAATATATTTAAACTTTTCATTGTCGCTGGTCCTTTTTAGAAAATATTTAAGTTTTGAGAGTATTTGCACATATTTATTTGGTGATAACTCTGGCCATTCCTGAAGCCTTGCTGTTTGGTCAACATTACCATTTATATTAATATTAATTTCACTCAGTATAATTGGGTATCCTTGTAAGAGTGTTAAAGTAGCTGGCAGGGGTTCTGGTGACAGTGATAACTACCTTATAGTCTGGGCAAAAGAGGGCACAGAAGATGAATCTGTGCTAGCCTTTCCCAGGTGTGTGTGTGCATGTGTGTGTGTGTGTGTGTGTGTGTGTGTGTGTGTGTGTGTGTGTGTGTGTGTGTGTGTGTGTGTGTGTGTGTGTGTGTGTGTGTGTGTGTGTGTGTGTGTGTGTGTGTGTGTGTGTGTGTGAGACAGTTGCTTGGAGCAGGGCCACAGAGCACTGGTTTCACAGAGAGTTGTGGGAGGACTTAGCTTGGAACCCCAGCTAAGGACTCAACTCTAAGCTGTGCCAGTGGGAAGTCTTATTGAAGTCTGGACAGGTATAGAGAGGAACCAGACCCCAGCCTGAGTGTGTTCCCTAGGTGCTCTTAAGGGAAATTGTGCTTGATGCAGAGAGGTCTGCATCTGGAAATACTGAATGTATCCATTTTTATTCCAAGTGAACGTCCCTATCCAGTGTCAGTGGTGAGGATTCAGCCTACATAATTACTGGACTTATACTCAGTGTTGGCCTAATGAGGTCTGAGTAAAGAGGGACAACATCCTTAGATTGAAAACACAACAACTTTATTTATAAGTTGTGCAATATAGAAACACTTTCTTACAGCAGTGGACACATTGGTCAAAAGTTACATCACTGTCCACATACGTTCCCAAATTCCAAACAACTAGTTCAGCTCTTAGGGGGCATATTGTCAATGTGGTAGTTCCCTGGGGTAGATGACTTACCAAAGGATACAATAATGAATTTTTGACATTTAATTTCAGTCCATGGTTTTGGCAGCGTTTATTTATTTGGGGCAAACTTTCATGCAGGGTGGCTAAGTCATTTGGCGATTCAATGACTGCTCCTACCTTACAGTCATTTGTAATTTATTTAGCCAGAGCCCTTTGGTATTGGTTCTTACTTCAGAAAAGTAGATGCTAAACAGAAGAAGTCTCAGCACAAGACCCCAGGGGACTCTACTGGTGACTTATCTCTTTTTGGAATTAGTTTACCCTATTTTGATTTCCTGTGCTCTGTCTGTGACCAGTTTAGCAATCCAGTGTGTACCATTTTGCCTTTATCCATTACTTTGGTGACCTTTTCAAAAAAAGTTCAGCAGGATGAGTATGCATAAGCTACCCTTGACGATTCAAGATTAAGGCACCTACAGTGTCTGTAGGTTCCCTATGCCATTATTTATTAGATAAGTCTTTACATGTCTTTGTATGTAAGGCTGGTCAGACTTATGGGTTCTTCCTTATGCAGGGAGGTGACTGTAGTTGTTCTCCATTCACTTGGCACAACACCTGTATAAAGGCCTGAGAATGAACAGTGCTTTTAGTGGTGTGGCTAAATCATGCTTCATGTTATTTAAGATTCAACCAGGAATATTGTCAGGACCCACTAATGCAGCATTTTTAGCTTTTGAGAGCATTTTTAGTAAATGGTCTTATTTGATAGCTGGAGGCAAGCCAGTTTCAGGTATAACATAAGGGACAGATGGAGGGGAAAGAGGGGTAAAGTTAGAGCTAAATGTATTGGCCAGTAGGTTTACTATATATCCAGCCTCATTGTAGGTAACATCATTTACAATCAGCTCAGTGCATTGCTGCATTATGCTTTTGAGATTAGAAAAATAACTAAAAAGGGCTTGTGATTGTGTTTGGCTTGAATAGCTATTTTAGCCTAAAATTTGGCTTTGATGGATTTTATTAAGCTCCTGAGATGTTTGTTTACTTCAGTGATGAAGACTCTAACATTCTAGGAATTACTCTTCTTACTTTTGGCTCTAACTTTCTTCCTTTTATTGTAAAGTTTGTTGATGTTATGGTTCAACTATGTAAGTATGACTATATATATATATATGTATGTATATATATATATATATATATATATATATATATATATATATATATATATATATATATATATATATATATATATCTTAGTAGTAGTATATATACTAGGATTGATTGCCATGGAGTTTGGTTTTAAATCAGTGTGAAATATTCATGTGTTGTGATTTAATATGTTTATGAAAGTTCTGGATTGCTGTTGTGTGAAAAATCTCAAGGGAAATTAATGTCTTCACCTAGATTTCCTGCTAAGTAGGCCAGTAATCAAAGCAAAACAGTGTTATTATAGGTTCATAGGTTCAAAGATTGGTACTAGGCTATCAGCCCTAGAGCCTATACAAGCCCAGCCATAACAATTCTTTGGCTATTTCTTCTCACACTATTTACTTCCCTGGACCCCTGTCTAGCAGGGCGACTGACATGATCCCCAGGGTGAATTTCCTTTCTCCCAACCAATCATCAAGCTTCCTTTTTTAGAGGGCCAAAGAGGCGCTCTGCTTGACATGCATGGGCAGTCTATTCCAGTGTCTGGGGAGTCTCTGGGTCAGGAACCAATCTCTCCAGCATGTTTTGTTTATTTGGATGACAAGGTTAAGATCCCTGGAGCATACGGCTCTGAGGGATTGGGATTTCTTTAAGTGTAGCATGTTCAACAGCTCTGGGTTTGACATGGCCTTGTATGTTAAGCAGAGATCGCCTCTGAGTAGACGATATGTGACAGAGTATAGCTGGAGTTTTTTAAGGCAGTCAGTGTAGGGCATCTGCTTTAGGCCTGTGATTCTTTTAGTGAGGTATTTCTGTGGCCTTTCCAATTGTTGCAGATGTCTTGAGAGGTACATACCAAATGAGGCGTTGTAGTCTATAATGAGTCTAATGAGGGATGAGTACAGTGAGACAATGACCTCCTTTTTTCTGGATGAAAAGCCCTTAGTGATGAGGTATGCCACATAGAAGGATTTCCTGACTGTTGTGGCAATGTGGTTATCGAAGGTGAGATCACTGTCCACCTGTGTCCCTAAGTCTCTTATCACACTTTTGGTGTTTAGTGTACTGCCACCTATGTAGTAATTCATGGGTACATGTTTTTTCCTAAAGGGGATAACTATACATTTCTTGATATTGAGCTTAAGCCCATGGTTCTGGCACCAAGCATCTGTTTCTGTAAAGCCTTTTTGTAGAGTATCCACATAATTTGGGGATTCAATAATGGCTCCCAGTTTTCAGTCATCTGTGAACTTTGTTAGCCAGAGTCCCTTAATGTTGGCCTGTACTTCAGAGAAGTAGATGCCAAACAACAGCGGTCCCAGGACTGAACCCTGAGGTACTCCACTTGTCACTTGTCTGGAGCTGGATTTGGAGTCAGCTACTTTTACAGTGTGGGTTCTGTCAGTAAGCCAGTTGGCAACCCATCGAGTGATGTAGGGATTAATGCCCTGCTTAATAAGTTTATCTATGATTTCAGAGTAGGGGATGGTGTCAAAGGCTTGGCGAGGTCCAGATAGGCTGTGTGGACTGCCTTACCCTCGTCCACAGCTCTGGAGACTGATTTGAAGAAGTCAATCTGGTTCAGGAGACAAGATCGGCCCTTCATGAACCCAAACTGGTTGGGGTCCAGTGTTTGAAGGTTGCCAATGTCTTTGTTTATAAGTTCCATGATATTACGTTCCATGGCCTTGCAGATCAGGCTCATCAGACCGATGGGGTGGTAGTTCCTGGGATCCAAGGTGGATCCCGCCTTGTGGAGTGGGATAACTGTAGCTGTGTGCCACTCAGTGGGCATGAATCCTGAGGTGAGGCTATGATTAAATATGACACTTAGGTGAGGTGCCAGTTCAATTTGTAGTTCATGTAGTACACAGCCCAGGATGTCATCTGGTCCCATGGATGCTGTATTCGTAGCTTTGGAGAGTGCATTTTTTACCTGTGTGGCCATTATTACCAGAATTTGGCAATCTTCTGGTATTGAGATGGGCCATTTAAGAGGTGAGAGGGGGGGTGAAGTTGGCACTGAATCGATCTGCCAGGATACTGGCAATATCCTTGGGATCAGTATATTTAATGCTATTCTGTTGTAGCTCAGAGCAGATCTGAGCATTGCCATTTAGATTCTTGACATAGTTATAGAATGCCTTGTGGTTGTCTTTGGAATCTTTGGCAATTTTATTTTCATAACTAGCTTTGGAGGATTTTATGAGGGATCTCAGTGTCTTACTGAGGCTGGTAAGGGAGTTTTTCCATCCTGGGATTTTCTTCTTTTCTGCAACAGTTTCTTCCTTTTGTTGTATAGTATGTTTATGGCAGGGGACCACCAGATTGGCTTCCTTTTCTTGGAGGAGAGTATCTTGGTTCTATTTGGGATGGCACGATTCATGCATGAGTGGATGTGCTCATACAGTGCCTTAGTGTAGGATTCAGCAGTCGAACATTCAGTTCCCGTCTGCATGGGTGTCATGAAGTTTGTCACTTCTGACTTGAGTAGCATGAAGTTGGCTTTGAAGAAGTTGTTTATGGAGGTTTCCTTGCTGGGGGGCTGGAGGTTGGATGTGGATGTTAAGGGTGATTAGCTTATGGTCAGACCTGACCAACGAGGGGGTGACCATAGGTGTGGAGCATTGATTTCCCATGTTGGTAATGACTAGGTCTAGGATATTGGAGCCCCTGGTGGTACTATGGATTAGTTGATCCAGGGCATTGGAATTTATGAATTCCAAGAACCGTTGGGCAAGGATGTTGGTACACGAGTAGTTTTCCCAGTTAATGGCAGGGTAGTTGAAATCACCCAGTAGTAGGGTGTTTGGTTGTATTTGGGATACTGGATTCTAAATAAAAGGAAAAAAAATATGTTTGTAGTAAATATTGGGTGTTTGTAAAACACCATGCACAGTTTGTATAAAAAGTACTGTAATGTTATTATTCCCTTTCTCGTATTTGTGCAACAGTGTGAGCACTGCTTTTTTCAGCACATAGTAATGGACACCATATGGTGAAGTAGTCTTTACAAAGTGAACTCTGAGGGAATTTTCAATTGTAATTTATAATGATGGAGAACCAAAAATGCAGCACTGTAAAATGATCATAGAAAGCAACATTTGGCACAGTAGTGTTGAATTAAAAAAAAAAAAAGAAATGACAAAGGATGTTAGCAACACACTGTTAGTATGTGAGAAGCCTTAGTCCGATTATTCAGTGATACCACAGTAATAACATTCAACATATATGTGCAACAGGATAATCTAATCACAATAATGAATTGTATGCAGTTAGTGATCTAACACTGAAAAGTAGCAACAAATGAACTAAAGGGGAAATTGATTTAGGCTGATGTGTAATGGGAAGACAGCATATAGCTATTATGTAACAATAAGTGTTACTCTATGGGATAGCAGGGAACAGATATGTAAATCAATAATTATGTTAAATATTTTATGTTAGTAGAAAGCTATACTGTTACTGTGTTTCTAAATTAAACAGTAAAGAAGCTTTGCTTTGTACAATAAATATTAATCTAGACAGAGAAGGGAAAAGGTATTTTTCTAAACGGACTTGACATTTTGCTTTACACTTTATGGTTATGGAAAAGGAAGAAATAACATTTCTTTATATATTTATTTACTTATTATTACATTTTGATAACCCAGTTAATAGTGATGAACAGACACTTTTCATCCACAACCTGGATCCATTGGGCAAGTATACTTATTAAGCAAATATCACAAGAAGATTTCAACAAAGTAAATGATATGATTACATATAAACTGAAACAATATTTACCATGAGTAATTTGAAGAACAGCTTTTACAATGAAGAAAACTGAGGCATATGGCATTGGTTGAATAAGCAGCATTTATGGTAAAAGTATTCATTTAACAAATGCACAGTGAAAAATGTACCACTATAGAGGCAGAGGGCATAAGTTATGTGTGGAAGGCTGGTGTTGTATCAAGATTATTCCTAGCCATGTTCTTTCTTACAGGAGCAATTGCTTCCTTCAAGTATTATTTTATGTTTTTTCTAAATATATGGGACTCTATTGTCTAACTTCTGATGCACGTTGGTTCCAAATTGCTGGTGCCAACTTTGAGAATGCCCTTTCACCTATTGCCGTTTTGAATTTGGGCCAAATGAGGGCAAGGTTCATTCCATATACATAGGATCATAGGAAGTTACTAGGCTAATGGCCCTAGGGGCCTTGCAAGCCTAGTCAAGTTCTACCCTTATTTCCATGATCAGCACCTAATGCCCGTGTCCAAGAGGGACACAGGTGGAACCCCCGGGGTGAATTTACGGTTACCCATCCAATTGTCCAGATTGCATTTGAAGAGGGCCAATGAGGTACTCTGTTTAACATGAAGTGGGAGTCTGTACTAAAGGTGTGGTAACCTCTGGGAGACAAATCTGTCCCTTCAGTAGGTTCTATTAATGTCACATACCAGGTTAAGGTCTTTAGAGAGAGTAACCCATGTACCATTTGACTTGCGGATATGCAGTATTTCCAATAAAGCAGAGTCAGCGATTGCCTTATATGTAAGGCAGTGATCTCCTCTGAGTAATCTGTATGAAACAGAATAAAATGACAGTGATTTCAGATGATCCGCATAGGACGGATGCTGAAGAACTTGAATTTTCCAATTGCTGCAGGTGCTTGGAAAGATACATACAAAAAGGGGCAACGTACTCAATTATTGGCCTGATGAGGGAAGAGTGCAGGGAGGTTATAACTTCTTTTTTCTGGAGGCAATGCCCTTACTTATCAGATGAACAATACAGAATGCCCTTCTTACCACTGTGGCGACAATGGTGAACAAAGGTAAGATTGCTGTCAACCTATGTGCCCAGGTCTCTCACCACTGAGTGCATACTTAGGGTGTTGTTGCTGTGTGGTAATTAGCAGTAACATCTCTTTTACTGAAAAGAATGATAATACATGTTTTGCATTGAGTTTAAGGCTATGACTTCGGCACCGATCATTTGTTTGTGTAAGGCCCTATTGTAGGATGTTGACATAATTTGGGGATTCTATGACTGCTCCCAGTTTGCAGTTATCAGTAAACTTTGTCAGCCACAGACCTTTAGTTTTTGCTTGTACTTCAGAGAAATAGATTCCAAACAGTAGAGGTCCCAGGACTGATCTCTGTGGAACACCACTGGTTACAGGTCTGCTGTTGGAGGTGGATTCCCCTATTTTGACTTTATGTGTTCTATCAGTGAGCCAGTTAGTGACCTATCTAATGATATAAGGGTTGATACCTACTTTTTAAATTTCTCCAAGTCTTTTGGGTTTCTAATATCATGACAGGAATGAACCCCATTCCTAAGTCTAAGTATGATTAAAGTTCATGAAATTAGTATTTGATGTCAGCCAGAAGTGCTCGTTGCAGCACCTGAAATGTGCCCAGTAATGACTCTTTCTGCAATTCGTACTGGGTTGCATGTACTGGTAACATATCTAAATATGATTGTAAATTATTTTTTTATAAAACCCGTTGCTCCTACTACTATTGGAACTGTCTGGGTATCTTTCTTCCATATTGCTCTCATTTCTGCTTGCAAATCTTGATATTTTATGACTTTGTATTTCTTTGTACACAAGACACTATAGTCACTGGGTGTGGCGATTTCATTGATCAATGCTACTTTTGTCTTCTTTTCATGGACTACTATATCTGGTTTTCTAGCATCTATCTTTTGAACTGTTGGTAATGGGTGATCCCATGTGATGTAGACTTTATCATTTTCTAGGATGCTTTGTGGCTCATGTTTCCAGTGTTTTTCAGCCACTTCAATACCATAATGTTTGCACAATTCCCAGTGCAACAGTCTTGCCACATTATTATGCCTTTCAGTATACAGTCCTTCTGCCATTGGTATGCCACAATCTACCTGGGTGAGTTTGTCAATGATGCTTGAGTCGGGGATAGTGTCAAAAGCCTTGGCTAACTCTAGGTAGGCTGTATGTATAAATTTACCCTTGTCCAGGGCCTTGGTGACTGTCTCGAAGAAATCCACCAGGTTTAACAAGCATGATCTCCTTTTGACAAATCCAAACTGAGTAGTATCAAGTGTTTGGAGATTACCTATATCTTTGTTGATAAGGTCCATGATGATTTGCTCCATAGCCTTGCAGATAAGGTTAGTCAGGCTAATAGGTCTATAGTTTCTGGGGTCAGTGTAAGCATCACTTTTGTGCAAGGGAATAACAGTGGCTGTTTTCCATTCAGCTGGGATGAAGCTGATGCTTAGGGTATGATTGAAAAGAGTGCATCTCATAGTGCATAGTTTTATTGTTTGATTTATAGTTCTATTCTTAATGGAAGGTACTTTCCCTGCTTAATAAACTTAGTAGATCTGTATGGAGATGGGCAAAGTGACCCTTTCATTAACAATTAACTATTTACTATATTGTAGAAAATGTCAATGTTGTATTAATTGATCTGCAACTAAAGCAAATCTGCTAATTTACTGCGGTTTTAATTTTTGTATGTTGCCACTATAGTGGAAGATGGCTAGTGGGAAACTATATCCAATTTTGGAATGAATACATTTCCTAGTTATGGCTATGGTAGCTTTTTGAAAAAAAATGATTCTTGAAAGCAGCATAAATTACCCATACATTGTTATCTTTGTTATCTGTAAAAGTTACTATTCTGGAACAGGTAGACATGAAATATTTAGATAAAGAAATGTATAAATTAAAGCTTTTAAGAAAAAAAACATTGTTTATTTTAAAATTTGATACATTAATTCCAAGGGGTTTAAATACAAAATGTTGTTGGAAAAGTATTGTATGAATTTAATAGATGTTACTTTAAATTTTGCTTGAATTAATATTTTAATTGTTTGATTGATAAATTGTTTGATTTTATTAATGAAAGCTGGTACTATAAAAGGTTTTAGATAATGCTATGTATTACTCCTTGAAGGCTTATTGTGGCCGAGGCGCTAGAGGAATAAATCTATCTTTCTGTTTATCTGGCTTTCGCTGTGTGGTTTATTTGTGCTGAATAGCAGTTCCTGTGTTCGTGTTGTGTTATTCATCTTATGGCCAGTGATCCAGCTCTTAATATTCCTAGAATTTTTAGAGAGGAAGGTGCTAATTCCTCTCTACGTACTATGGATGGTTTCCTGAATACCAGTATGGAGCGAGACAGAGAACGGCTGAATAGGCATTCCAATGAGGAAGGTTCTGCCATTCCTATTTGGGAGCGTTTTTTAGCTGAGACTCGCAGTAAGCGGCAGAACAATCCGTTTGCTAATATTGGTAAACGTACTCCTGAATTCCCGGTGGAGGTAAAGACTATGATCTCTAAGCTTAATAATTTAATGAACAAAGAAATGACTGTTTATTATAATTATACAAGTCTACAAAGATATCTAGACTTGGACATTGTGCCGTGTGGTCTTAGGGCAATTAAGTTTCCTTCACAACCATTTGATTTGACTTCTTCTGAAGAAAAAATTTTTAAACAAAAATGGGAAAAAGCTGCTTTTTTATGCTCTAGAGAATGGATTAGCATTCTCATAGAGAGAGACATCATTAAGTTAGCGGATATTAAGAAGGGTATTTCTAATGTGTGTACTAACTTAATGACTGTGTTGAAAAGGGCTCAGTTGGAGTCATGTTTGCGTGACATTCAAGATAAACTTAATGTTTATGAGAAGAAATTGTTGGAACAAAAGATGTATAAAATAAATAGAGATATTCGTGATTTTCAAAGGGGAACGTTTTTTTTAAACCAACGAATGAAAGGTCACGCTCTAAGATTCGCCTCAATGTGGGGGCGGACGTTTCTAGAGAGAGACTGTTAAGTAGTAACAGCATGGAAGCGTTTAACCGAGATGGTGAAAGACGGGAGAATATTAGTGATAGCTCCCATCATTTTCCACCTTTACCATCTCCAATGAATCAACACTACCTTTATGATAATTTTCGTCATGAAGGGGCCAACAATCGACCACAGAAGAGAGGATATCCAGATCGTGAGCAACAGAGAAATGGACAGTACAAACAATGGCGAGACAATAAGCGAACTAGGTGGTACTAATGGACTTTATGCAAGTAATAATATTGTAAATATTTCGGGTTGTTCTATAAATGAATATCTTTTGAGTGCCTTAAACTGTGGTTTGAAATTTGTACCTACCGTTATTCCTAAGTTACATGAATGCAAAATAGAAATGTATAAATTTATTAGGAAGTTGCATTTGTGGTTTTATTTTGAACATCAGTTTTGCAGTTATACTGCTAATGAGTTAGAATATGATGATGCTTTTAGTGCTGAGGATTATATGTCTGATATAGATTCGTTTGACTATTTTGTTTCATGTGATAGTAACTTGAATGCTTATTGTCCGATTGACACTTCTGCTGTAGACTGTACTAGCAAGTTAATGCCACCATTTGCACATGAGGGTATTAAAAAGTTTTTCATTATGTTACAGTTTGAAATAGAAATGTTATTCAAGAGTTTTAATTTCAAACAAATAGAATATAATTTGTCCAGGCAGGAATGGTCATCTTTGTCTGATTTTGCTACACAAAGAGAGCTTGTAATTAAACCTTCGGACAAGGGTAACAAAATAGTGATACTTCATTATACCCAATATTTAAAAATATGTTTGGAACTTTTGGGTGATGAGTCAGTGTATAAAAAAGTCAATGTTAGTGCAATTGAACAAGCCAAAAAAGATTATACGATATTGATTCGTAAGGGTTTAAGACTGGGTTACTGGTCAGAGAAGGATGTGGATAATAAATTGCTGGTTAAAGAAACAAGTCCGGCTTTTTTCTATTGTTTGCCTAAAATAAATAAGAATAGTATGAATCCACCAGGCCATCCTATAGTTTCTGCCAGCAATTATTTTTTACACAATTTAGGAGTTATTTTGCATGGCATATTATTAAAGGAAGCTCGACAACTTTCTTCATATATTAGAGATTCCTTTGACTTCTTAGAAAAAATTAGGAATGTTAGGTGGACAAAAGATATGTATTGGATAACATTGGATGTAAGAAGCCTTTACACCAATATTAAACATTCATTTGGCTTGGAAGCTTTGTTGCATCAAATGGGGAGTAGCCCTTTAACTCATTACGTTTTGGACTTAACTCAATTTTGCTTAGAGAATAACTTTTTTTATTCTGAAAATCAGATTTATCACCAAACCCAAGGTACTGCCATGGGTGCCCCTTTTGCACCCATGTATGCAAATATATTTATGGGTTTGGTTGAAAATGAATGTATCTATAGTAAATTGTTTTTTAAAAAATATGTAAAACTTTATTATAGATATATAGATGATTTAATTTTTTTTATGTAATGGTGGTAGGGACTTTGTGTCACACTTTGTAGAAGATATTCAGTTAAATAGGTTTAATATAGATTTTGATGGTTTGCAAGTTGGCCATCAAGTTTCTTTTTGGACATTAATTTATGTGGAGTTATGGGTAAAAATATTAGTACTAGTATACATAGGAAATTTGAAGTATTAAATAATTTCCTAATGGGTAATAGTTGTCATCCGAGACATACTTTGGAGTCTTTACCCTTTGGAGAATTTTTGAGAATTTCCAGACTTTGTAATGAAGATTATATATTCAGAAAGGAGTTAGAACTCACAACATTGATGTTCAAAAGTAGAAAATTTGATGAAAATATTATTAATAAAAGTGTACAAAATATACTGAATATTAGATATAATATAAATAACAAAGTGAAAATTAGGAATAATTTTAGTAGGGATGATAAAGTGGATAACTTATTTGTTGTTTCTAAGTATAATATTTTAAGTGATAATATTAAGTATTGTATTTCTCATCTTTGGGAATTTTTTAAAAAATTTACAGAATTAGATAATTTGACAAGAAAAAAATTAATTTTTTCATATAAAAGAGGAAGGAGTATCAAAGATATGGTTGTGCATACTAAATTTCAGAGACCAGGGGTTCAGTTAAATCAGCAGATTCATATTAAGGGTACTAAGCCATGTGGCAAATGTATTGGATGTTCATATATTGTTAATTCCTTTTTATATATAAATAATATTAGATTCGAATCGAATGGAATATTTAATTGTCGCACAGAGGGAGTTGTTTATGCTATTAAGTGTAATTGTAACATGTTTTACATTGGGCAGACAAAAAGAATGTTCAAAACGTGTTTATTGGAACATTTGAGAGATATTAGGGCTAATAAAATGGAGAGCCCTTTGGCTCTTCATTTTAATAAATGCCATGATGGAAGTACAGAACATTTAAAAGCTACTATTCTGGAACAGGTAGACATGAAATATTTAGATAAAGAAATGTATAAATTAAAGCTTTTAAGAAAAGAAACATTGTTTATTTTAAAATTTGATACATTAATTCCAAGGGGTTTAAATACAGAATGTTGTTGGAAAAGTATTGTATGAATTTAATAGATGTTACTTTAAATTTTGCTTGAATTAATATTTTAATTGTTTGATTGATAAATTGTTTGATTTTATTAATGAAAGCTGGTACTATAAAAGGTTTTAGATAATGCTATGTATTACTCCTTGAAGGCTTATTGTGGCCGAGGCGCTAGAGGAATAAATCTATCTATTTGTTTATCTGGCTTTCGCTGTGCGGTTTATTTGTGCTGAATAGCAGTTCCTGTGTTCGTGTTGTGTTATGAATTATTGGTCTGTCTGTTGCTGCATCCTGAGACAATAAATCTACATGTTTTCCACATATAACTGTTCATAACAGTGTATTGTACCTCTACAGTGCCTTGTTTTTTGTGGTAAGTATAAAAGGGTGTAATTAGGCATACACAATGTACTGAAATAAGTACTTTTTTCCTGAGTAAAACCCAGAAACATTATGATTCATAGAAACCAGGATATCTGGAATTGTCTAAACTTGTATCTACTATAGAGAATAAAACTATATAAAACCAGAAAATAAACTAGAAATACTCATGTAAACAGCATAAAGAGGACCCTTGACAAACAGCAAAGTATATGCAAATACCTAACAGTGTTACGTACCATTGTGAGTTCACCCCTGTGGGAATCTGCATTTTCAGCTTGACAAGCTATACTAGATTAGGTAATTGCTCTAAGATGTTTATATTTAGCTTCATTACACCTCGGCGTTCATGAAAATCTGCTGCCAATCATTAGTGGGCCGGAGTTCCGCTGTGGCGACCCCTAACCGGGAAAAGCCGAAAGACAAACAACAACCAAGATGTTCCTTTGGCTGCCTGATGAATGAATGTATGGCAGGTAGGTCTCTTGTAGCAGCCAGGAAAGAGGTGTAAGCTTGGGTGTATCAAGCATACACCATATGTACCATGATGTACACTTTTTAAAAATGATTCATTTATTTTTCCAGTTATGTAATACAATTTATTTCTTCTTTATTTTTCATGCAGAAAAATGCATTGTTTGTGGTAGTGAGGCTACACTTGTGATGGGAAATGAAAGATGGCTTCTGGCTATGGTCTTGATTGCAAGTCAGAGCCCTCCTAACTGAGAATGCATTGGATGAATAAACAACGGAATCATTGGGTTGACTAGGAGGTAGGTGTATCATAAGATAATCTGAAAGACATGGTGCACTACTTGAGTAAAATAATGCTGTTTAGCGGTTTGCATTGCAGTGCCTTCTGTCTGGAGTCTGCATAATCTCCTTGTGTTCATGTAGATTTTCTTCATGCATTCTGGTTTCCTCCCATCTCTCAAAGCCATGTGGTAGACAGATTTATGCAGCTAAACCATCCCTAGCTGCTTTTACAGTTTGCATATGATACAAGCTATTTCTATTCCTTACTAGCCTAGTAAACTCCATGGATGGGGGTTTAAGTAGTTTGCAGATTACGGTGCCCATAATAAGAGAGGCTCTCAGACATATGGGTTGCCATCCTGCCCCTGAAAGTTAGTTAAGAGGTGTTGCCTTCTTTGTCCACTGGTCATGAATCTGCAGATTTTGTGTTGAGTGTGCTGTAGCTTTCAAAAGCTCCATCTGGAAATAGTAGCAGTAGCAGCAAAAAGATGCTCAAGTCTGGGAAGCAGAGCACCTTTTCCAAGGGTCTTCTTTGCTTTCAACGGAAGCAGGTTGCTAGATCTGTGACACAAAGATACTTAGGCTGTAGTTTTTGTTACAATGTTATGCACTTTTGAGGCAAAAGTCAAAGACAGTGCAATCCAGACTCCAGAGTGCCAGTTATTATAAGCTTGCACATTTTCCACCCTATTGCCTTCAGGATTTGTGATGCCAGACTTATAATAAGTTGAGACTCTTCTGGCTCTAAACAAAGCACTGACTTTGTTTACATACATTGATTTTGAGACAAACTGTTACAAACCTAAATACTCTTGAGCAAAGTGACAATACTTTTCTCATGTCATCTGTGGAGGTCCATCAAGATAAGAGATGATCACATCATTAGCATAAAGAAGAATATTAAAGTCCCAATGTTTTAATGTCAAATAACTGGTAAGCTAAACAGCAAGAGTCCAGTGACATTGCCTTAAAGTCCAGGTTGTTTATAGTTGTCCTGGGCTGGAAATGAAACAGATACCTTGTGACTGATCCACTACCCTGGTAAATAAACAAAACAGACAAGTCAGTAAATAAAACTACTTTGCTCAATACTGATATGAAATGCTGTTTTGTGTATATAGCCAGAAGGATCAGCACAAGAAGTAGAACCCAAGCCTGACTATCATAACCATCAGGGCAGCCCTCCTTGGCTAAATGAATCAAAGACCTTAGAGAGATCAACAAGCACAATGCCAGTTAAACTGCTCAGTCTCTATAGCCTTATATATTGTATCATGCTGCAGCCCTCCATGAAGCCATGTTTTATTTTAATTGGAAGGACACTGCCTTTTCAATTAGTTTACAAATAGAGACAGTAGTGTGGTTGTTCAGTATGCATTTGACTGAGATTTAATTCCTGACTCTGACAAAGATGTAACACTGACTTTCTTCCAGAGTTCTGAAAAGGTGCCACATAGTAAAGATGTATTAATCATGTGCTGCAGATAGACTGCAAAACAGGCATAAAGGAATTTCAAGTAGAATCTATCCACTCCTGCATCTCCATAACCTGGAATTTCTCTCAACCTTTTGCTTAGTCTCTTCAATGAGACAGGCTGTATTTTGGAAATCAGAAAAGAAGTCAAAAAGAAAAAAATCCTCTGCTGTTACTTCATGGCTAATGAGAGGATTCGTCAACTCAGAGAGGCTGGTTGTGATGAATGTACACCAGCAAAGCGTTCAGGTAGCTGTTTGAAGCCCATCTAAAGCTTTCTATTACTGACTGTACTGAAGGGGTGAGAATATCTGGTCTTTCAGTGATGATGTTACTTTCATTCCAAAAACCTTTAGAGGGCTGTAGCATATTCACTTGCCCAGCACCAGCATGTTAATGGATCTAAGAGTGTAAGTAAGATACGTAACAATGGTATTCCAGGGGTCACACTGCACAAAATCAAGGGGGTGGTTACCATACTTTCATTTCCACACTTAGGAAGGTGCAAAAAAATCAGCATTGTCTGCCAACCTGCAAAAAAGTCAGAACAGATAACTCAGCTAGCTGACTCAACACAAAATCGATAGCACCTATGTGAACAAGTACTGTAAAATGCTGATTAGACTGTATGTACTTTTGACAGCGTCCACACCCAGAAAAACTGCTTACTTTAAAACTACACATGCTAATGGTGTTTATGATGCTTAATATCTCTATAGTTAGCTGTTCTGTATTGCTGTACTACTTTTACTACTGGCTATGCTGTTGTACTAATGTTTTTAGTGCCACATGCCTTGAAAATTACTCAGTTCACAAATATTTATTTTGAATGTTGCCTCTTGAAAATACATTGTATACCATGCTATACAATACAGTAGAAATGTTAGAATTAGGTTGCTGCAATCCAGAATGAAAAGTGGTGAGATAAATGTTGCATAATGTAATACTGCACTCTTACCCAAGAACCATTTAATAGCCGCATTTCCAATCTTTGATATCTACATAATAATTATAATTTGTTAAATATCAGTCTGTGTAGTGTATCCCTCCATTTTGTATGCTATTTTGTGGTGTACTTTATAGAAAGTCAGCAACTGCTAGTAATAACTTTTTAATAGTAAAGTGAATCAGTGTTCAAACCTTTTATGCCTAATAATTCCAGGGTTCAGAGTTCAATCCTGACCTCCTGCAATAGTATTTATTTAGTTTATTTTATTTATTTTATTTTACATTTGTTGACTGGGCTAGTCTAACTGGATATATGTCCATTTTCAGTAGAAGTCCGGGGAGAAAAGCTCATAGAAAAAATCTTATACAGAGAGTCCACATTAAGAATACAAATTAATAATTATTCAACCCATTTACATAGGTTTTGCAACAGTAATAAATGAGCATATATCAAGTTAACATTTTGTAAACATGAATTTACACAGCACTGTGAGGGGCATAAAGGAAAAAAAAAAAAAAATATATATATATATATATATATATATATATATATATATATATATATAATTTTTTTGCTTCAATTAGAGCTTGTTGAGATGAAAAGAGCATCAGAGAAATTAATTAAATGTTTTAGTTGTTAAAGGTGATTAAGGCAAGGGGAGATAGTATCAGTCAGGGTTGGTGCATGGACATAGCCATTGGGATTTTAAGAAGATTCTTAGTTGTTTCTTGATACGTTGGGTGGATGTGAGGGACGTTAGTTCGCTAGGGAGTTTGTTGCAAGTATTACTCACAGATTTAGAAAATAGGCAGTCCCCCGATTTCTTGTTGGATTTTAAGGTGGCTACTTGTAGCTTATTGGCAGATCGTGGGGTAGGAAGATTTTTATATAAGTGTTGATGAGATTACAGAGTATGGGAGTGTTAGTGGGATGATGTAAGATCTTGTGGATAATAGTGAGTTGCTGGAAAAGTAGTTTGTTTTGTACTTCCAGCCATCCTAGAAGTTTAAGATTTTGGCAATGGTGGGTTCTAAAAGGGGCCCCAGTGGCAAATCTGGCTATATTGTTATAAGATGTTGCCAGCTTATTTAGATTGCTTTTGGATAGGTCTGTGTAGATGGGGGAGACATAGAGAAGGGTGGAGTTTAGATGAGCTTGGGCAATAGTAATCCTGGCTGAAGCCGTGAGAAAGGGTTTAAGTCTATAAAGGAAACCAAGCTTTCTATTAACTGATTGAATAGTTAAATTAATGTGTGTGTCATACTCAAGATTGTTATCTATTGTTACACCTAAGAGTTTGGTGGTTGTATCTGGAGCAATTTCTGTACTATTATTTGATGTAACTATGAAACTGATAGGAAGGGACTTCTGTAAAGGAGTAAACAATAATAATTTAGTTTTTTGGGGGTTAAGGAGGAGACAGCATTTGTGGAACCAGTTTTCAACTAAGATGAATACTTTCCATGTACTGGTTTGGAGTTCTGCAAGAGAGGATGCGGCACAGATTAATGTCGAATCGTCAGCATATTGTATGCAGGTGGTTTGGGGAAGGGAGGTTTTCAGATCATTAATGAAAATAGTGAAAAGGAGATGTCCCAGAATAGAGCCTTGAGGGACTCCAAGAGTGATAAGGAGCTGAGAGGATAAGACTGTCCCAGAGGACTGCTTGTTGTCTGCTATCAAGGTAGGATTTGAACCATTTTACAGCTTGAGTGTCAATTGAAAGAGACTTAAATATATCAGACAGTAAATGATGATTAACCATGTCAAATGCTTTAGAGTGGTCTATAAAGAGAGCTGAGGAGAGCAGGTTGCTATTACAATTTTTATAAAGGCAGTCAGAAAAGGATAGGAGTGCAGTTGTGGTGCTGTGGAATGGCCTGAAGCCATGTTGGTAATCCACTAGTAGGTTATTTAGAAGGAGATGATGCAGTAGTTGACAGAGAATACATCTCTCCATGATTTTTGCTAAGGGAGAAAGAAGGGCTATGGGGCAAAAGTTTGAGAGTTCATTTGAGTTCCTCCTTTATGCAATGGGATAATATGTGAGACTTTCCAGAGAGATGGGATATAAGATTCTGTAATGGTTCTGTTTATTAAGATGGAAATAGTGTAGACAAGTACTCCTGCTGCCATTTGCAGGCATTCAGCTGGCAGGAGGTCAGCTGATGGTGTACATGGTTTAAGTTTAAGAAGTAGGGTGTGTATGAGAGATGTTGGAATGGGCTGGAGATGAAATGTCTGGGGTAGATTGGTTAGTGTGAGCGTGACTCAGTGGTGGTAACAGGTGGTAAGCTATTCGCTAGGGATTGGACAGTTACAGAGAAAAATTTATTAAAGGTGTCAGCAATTTGATTAGGAGTATTTTGAGTCAAATTAGATGGGGTTGGTGTTTTGGAATGTCCTGGATGGAGCAGTTTATTGATACCTGTCCAGAATTTTTGTGGGTTTTTCTGTTGGTTTTCTTGGATTTTATGGTAGGAGTTTTTTTTTGTCAAGGAATATTGATTTTTTGTGGCATTTCTAAGCTGTCTAAGGTTTAGATGATCAATTGGGTTTTTAGTTTTTCTCCATTTGGACCAGATTTTATTTCTCAGTCGTATATTGTGCCTTGTATCATTTGAGAGCCAAGAAGCAGGTTTGTTTTTAGTTCTAACAGTGCGAGTGGGAGCATGGTGATCTAGGATATACAAAAATGTATTGTTAAAGTATGAGACTGCTTCAGCGAGAGGTAGGTATTTTAGGGGTGACCAACTGCAAGCTTTGAGCTCAGCTTGAAAGTTAACTGGGTTGAGATTTTTCTTGTTCTGGGTAGTTATAAATGTTATTTGTTTGGGAATGGGTGTCTTTTGTCTAGTTATGAAGGTAAGAGAATGGTCACTAATATCATCAGGGAGTATGCCTGTTTTATATGAGAGGGGGTTACTGTTAACTAGTATCCAGTCTAAGGTGGATTGTTTCTTGCTAGGTTTATGGGTTCTGGTAGGGGAGGTGATGGTTTGATAAAAGCCATAAAGGTTTATGTGAGTAGATGGATTGGTAGAGGTACAATCATTCCAGTCAATATTAAAGTCACCAAGGAGTATGGTTTCTTGTGGGAGGGATATGGAGAGCCAGTTAAGGGCATTAATGCTGTTACCTGGGGGGATATAAGAGCAAATAATGTAAATAGATTTGTTAGCATTAATTTGGAGCTTAGAGGTTAAGATCTCAACATTACTAGGTGATGGTTGAATATCTAGTGAGGTAACCTTCAAATCAGATTTAAACAGTATTGCCACCCCACCACCTTTTTATTTAGACAGTCTAGTCTCAGGATGTTATAACCTGGTGGGAGTATATCATTGTCTTTAGTTATGGACTTGAGCCAAGTTTCAGTTAGGCATAAGATGTCAAAAGAATGGATGTCTAACAGGGCATGAAGCTGGGCAATTTTATTATTTAAACTACGTATATTGAGATGGCTGATCAGAAGTGAGTTTGGGGGTTTTGTGGGGGTATGAGTGGTGGTGGGATGGGATGGTTGGCTTTCAGGGATGGTAATGTTGGGACCTGGGTTTGGATGAATGTCACCATGTAGAAGTAGGCACTGTTGAGGACTGTGTGTGAGTTTCAAGAGTTTACAGAAAATAGGGTCTAGTTTTCTGATTTGGAGGTATTTAATATGGGTTAATCTATGAAACTGTGGTAGAAAGTAGGATGGAGATGATGCTATGTTACTGTGGGCTTGAGAAGCTAGAAGAGAGAGTGGATTTGTTTGTTTTAGGGGGTGTTGAAATCTAGTAAAGCTTAGGGATTCATAGCAAGTTGGGCTATGTGATATCAGTAGAGTGGTAAGAATTATAGATAAGAGGAGAGAGTTAAAGTGCTTTGGCAAGTTGGGGCTAGACATTGTAAGGTGTATAAGATAGGTGAAATGAGGTGATTATGATTTAAAGAAGGCCAGTTAAGGGCTGGAGCTATTTAAAGAGAAATTAGGTAGTAATGAGATAGGGTTAGCTATTGGATGATGAGGGTTGGAGGTGTGGCTATAGAAGTATAAGGTCAGGTGGAGTGGGGTGGGTGGAATTTGGGGGGTAGGGTAGGGGAGCGGAGTGAGCCTGCAGGGCAAATGGAGTGAGTAGAGCCAAAGGGTGGACAAGCCACAAAAGAAAACACTATCTGTAGCTGTACAAATACTAGAGCTAAGAGGTAAGTGTTGCCAAAAAGAGTTTGCAATATAAAACCATTAAGAACATGTAAAAGACAGGGTAAGCATATGAGAGGTGAGTCAGGAAAGGATATGAAAGACTGGGTAGGGGAGCTGTAAGAAAAGAGTCTAACTTTGTTCTTAGCTAGGAGTTGACGATATCAAAGTACAGCCTAGTATAGGTGTAGAGTGCCACCTGGTGGCGACAGGAGAAATGGTAGCAGGGAAGAATCCTGCACAATATTAAAATTAATTAAGGAATTAGGAGAGAATGGTTAAAAAAATGGGGATGGGCAAAGGGCACGAGCAGGCTGCAGTCGGCTGCTATCACGCAGGAGGCAGGATGGACTACTAAATGCTTAACAAAAATATGTAATCATTTATTAAAGTATTTGGCTACATACACTGAGCCTTTTATTAAGGGGATAGTCGCTCCAAGGGCACGTTGAGGGTAAGATGTCTTCACAGGGTACCTGGAGGTGGTGTTCTTTCCAGTAGTTGCTATGAACCTTTAATTTCCTTGCTGTGAAGTAGTAATGTCTTTCCTGGGCAGGAAAAAGTGGGACCCCATGGGTAGTAGACTGTAAAACACAGAAAAAGGGACAAGATATCAGACAAAGTCAGGCAAATATGGGTAGGTAATAAGTAGAAGATAGTGCAAGAGAGAAACTAGGTTAAGCTAGACAAGAAGGAAACTTCTTGTCTAATGCAGACTAACTCCGCAGTTGCGTAACAATGAAAAAAGAAAAGCAAACAAAGAAACAACCTGAATCACTGCTGATGCATGAAAAGATGGAGTTCTGTCTACAGCTGTGTATGTTCTTGAAAGTTCCTCCATTCTCTTACCACTAACCAAAAGCATGCTTGTAGATTAGCTACTTGAATCTGTTCATATACTCTGCACTTGCTCTGTCGCATTAAACAGGTTGTGCCTGAAAAGAGTCTGTGAATCAGTTCACACATGAAATTAAAGAACAAACAGAAAACATACTGTAGTCAGCAACTAATTGCTCAGTATTGTTATTTTTAAAACCTGCATATATTACAAAATATATAGTTGTTTTTCTTAGATTTGGTCAACGTAAATTGGATAAAATTCAACATTTATTCTCTAATTTGGAATCCCATGGTTGCATTTTCAGTAGAAAATCATTGTCATTGAGGCATCTTTTTATGCATCAGCAGTGATTCAGGTTGTTTCTTTGTTTGATTTTCTTTTTAAAGTGAATGGATGGAGCTAGCAGAAGATCCCCTCCCCCTATACTACTGCATGAGTTGCAAATACTCATTTCAGTACTGTTATGATTTGTCTGGTCTGCTTAAAAGTAAGCTTAGATTTGAAATGGATTTATGGTTGTGATGTGGCTATCCCACCACTGACAACCAATTAATATGTGATGACCCACCACTGGACCAGTAATCAAGGAGCCTCAATCCTCACCACTTGCACCTGTGAGGGGACATTCACTCCGAGAATAACAAGGACACACACTATTTCCACATGCAGCTCTCTGCATCAAGTGCAATTTCCCTTAAGAGCACACAGAGACCACAGTCAGTCCAGGGCTGGTTTCTCCCTCTTCCTCCAGATCTCCAACAAGACTTGTCACTGGAATAGCTATAGAGTTGAGATCTCAGCTGAGTGACCAAGCCAAGACCTCCAGCACCCTCTCTGTCCAACCATTGCTTCGTTTCCCTGCCCATGTAGCTCACACACACACACACACACACACACACACACACACACACACACACACACACACACACACACACACACACACACTTTGAGGTTTGATTTACACACACACACCTGGAAAGGCTGACACAGGTTTATTGGCTATGCCCCCTTCTGCCCATACTATAAGGTAGTTATCACTGCCACCACCCAGTCCTTATCAGGTACTTTTGGCCCCTTAACAAAGGGTGTCCAATTTTACTGTGTAATAATAATACTAATACAAATGGTAGTTTGACCAAGAGCAAGGCTGTTAGGAGTGACCCACACAGATTCACCAAATAAATATGCAAGTAGTTTGGAAACTTAAATATCTCTTCACAAATCAGCCACAATAAAATGTTTAAATATATTTAATAATAAATAATAAAGGAACAAGAAAATATTAAGTATATATTCACAGTGACATCAGAGTTCAGACTCACAAGAAATATTTTAAAACAACATTGCTGGACAGGCTCAGACAAATAAAGAAAAATATCTAAACTAAGCTTCACTATATTCCTGACTGAATCTAAGAGAATTATACTATTCCCTAGTAATTTATTTACTATAGAGCAAGGCAGATGGTGTGGTGAATGGTTCTTGTTGTCAGGCCCAAGACAGAATACAGAATGCTCTGTATCACTGAGAGACTTCTCAAAATAATATCTAAAATTTTACTGCTGGGCTAGCTTGCAGAAAGACATCCTTTCTGGTCATCTGACCTCTAGGTCCCAGGCAAAACCCCATTTCTGGCAGTTGACAGCATTAAGTATCTACCTGTAAGAAAATACAGACAAGGGCTTTTGCTCAGATCTTTGGCAGATGCTGGAAGTCATACAACAGTTGCATTCCTTCATGCTTCCAAAGTAGCAATTAGTTCACCCCAAAGACAATACAGAAAGCTTCCTAATACAGACTTTGTGTCTCTAGCTGAATTGAAACCTGAGAGAGATAGCCTCTTTATTGCCTAGCCTATAAAGTAATTTAATTTCGAATATTTTTCTAAAGTTTGCTGGACTGAGGTCAACCCTCCACTTTCGTATTTTAACATGCATTTAAACAGTTACAATAGTGCATGTACCTTTCTGTTCTCCTCCAGCAGGACACAATGTGGATACATTTTAAGCACAAGCACTTTACAAGCACCTTTAGAACACAAAATCTGTACAAAGCAGTTTGATATACACATGGCATACAGTCCTAATACATTTGTAACACAAGCATTTCATATAAATTAGATTGATATGCACAAATGACAGAATTATTTACAAAATTCCAGCTTGCTGTGCTGGCAGTACCTCATTTCATCACATCCCTCCCCCTTGAAGACTCAAGCTAGTTTTTTAAGTGACCCTTGAGAAACGCTGCTTAAGAGGGATGAGCCTATCTTGGAATATATTACCCCATACCCTGTCTTGAGATCCCAGCTGCCTTTGAATTGCTGACCCCATTACAGTGTTGCACTGTCATATCATATGCCTGCAACCCTAGACGCCACCATAGTAACTTAGGATTTTTCTGGCGGGCTTGCTGTACCCATGCACCCCCCCCCCTTAGACTCCTCCTGCCTCCTACTGTTAGCACAAGGGCCTCTCTGCCATGGTAAGTTTTCATGATGTTAACATGATACAGTCTGTGCCTCCACTTCCTGCTTAGTAGTTCTACCATGTAGTTAACATCACTGACCTTCCTCACCACTTTGAACTGTCCTTCCCGTCATGCCAGACCTTTTTGTGCTGTTGGGCTCCTGCCATATTCTCCTGGACTAAGCCCATGGTTCCCTGAGCCTTGCCTGAGGTTTAGGACGTATGCCATAACAGACCCCTTGTGAGACTCGCACTCACCCTCCCACTCATCTCAAATTAAATCTAGAGGTCCCCTCACTGTATGCCCATACAGCAACTCAAAGGGTGAAAAACCTGTGGATTCTTGGGGTACCTCTCTGTAAGCAAACAACATATGTGGCAAATATGTGTCCCACTCCCTCTTAAACTGGTCTGAAAATGCCCGCAGCATGGTCTTTAGTGTAGAGTTTAACCTCACCAACATACCATTAGGCTGGAGATGGTAGGTGTGATCTTTAGGTGCTTCACCCCACAGTGCTTCTACAGAGAAGCCAGCAGGTCTGACATGAAATTGGCACCTCTGACAGTCAGTATTTCTTATGGGAAACCTACCCTGCTGATAATCTCTAACAAACCATTTGCCACCTTTTATGCCTTGACAGAGGACAGAGCCACCACCTCAGGCTATCTGGTAGCATAATCTATTACCACTAGGAAATACTTCTTTCCTGTGGAACTTTGGGTACTCAGAGGCCCCACAATATCCATAGCTACCCTTTGAAATGGCTCTTGAATCACAGGCAAGGGCACCAAAAGAGCTTTGACGTTGTCTCATGCCTTGCCTACCTTTTGGCACTGCTCACAGGTCCTGCAGTACCCTGTTACATCCCTGGAAATCCCAGGCTAATAAAAGTTTTGCATAATACGTCTCTTTGAATGCTTTATGCCCATATGACCTGCAAAAGAAATGTCATGTGCTATAGCTACAAGTGTCAGATGGTAGGCTCTGGGCTCTACCAACTGCTGTATTCTCTCACACTCTAGCCCTCCCTCAGGATTCCACTCTATGTTCAGTAACCCTTTGTCCCAGTATAAAGATTCCCCCTTTCCTTGAGAATCAGGCACCTCCCTAGCTACCTCCCTCAAGCCTTGTATTGTAGGGTCTGAGAGCTGAGTCTGTCTCAATGATCTCTTTATAATCCTTCCCAGCTCCCCTTATACAGGACGTCTGGTATCCTCTGACAGTGGTGCCTCACTGTCAGACTGGGTACTCCTATTCAACTCTGCCCTTGCAATCACTCTGTCCAAGGGAACATCAGTACCCACAAGCAGTTGTGGGCCACTTTCAGTCTCACTGCTACAGGGTTGCTCCCTCCCTGAAGTAGCCACCTCCACCATACCTGGCATCAAGTGTGCAGCCTGTCTGGGCCCCCCCCCCCCAGGCTACCAGACCTACATGCCTATTTCCAAGCCTGACTGTCATTGCATGCAAACAAGGTACTGCATCATCAAAATCATTTCCTATCAGGACATCTGCAGGGATATCCTCAAACGGGATCACTACATAATCTCGAACTTTTGGAATACCGAAACCCAAAATCTCGAGACTATGTAGCCGAATCCCCTAAATACCGAAAGACCAGAAGCGCAAAATTCAAAATCCTGATGTTCAGAGATATTGAAGTTCAGGTAAGTATTTATGTGTAAGTGTGTTGGTTGGGGCTTTAGTGTGTGTCAGTGTATGTTGTGACTGTGATGTGTATGTGTGTGTGTGTGTGTGTGTGTGTGTGTGTGTGTGTGTGTGTGTGTGTGTGTGTGTGTGTGTGCGTGTGTGTGTGTGTGTGTGTGTGTGTGTGTGTGTGTGTGTGTGTGTGTGTGTGTGAGGGACTGTAAAATGTGTGGGTGTGAGTTTCCTTTGTGTGTTTGTACAATCTCAGAGTAAGTATATTTAAGTAGGGGGGTGTGGGGGGCACATCCCCCACATGGGGGTTCAGGGGAGCTTGCCCCCCTGCTTATCTGTAGAGTAGGATCATATGTTTGATTGTGGGGGGCAGTTGTGTGTATGTGTATGTGTGTGTTGTGTATGCATTGTACATCTGGGATTTTGAATTTTGCAGTTTTGGTCTTTCGGCATTTAGGGGTTTTGGCTATATAGTCTCGAGATTTTGAAATTTGGTATTTCAAGATTTCAAGATTATGTAGTGAATCCCCTCAAACACACCTACTTGCTTGCTTCCTTTTCCACACTCCCAGTCAAGGTGACCCCTAGCCAAGGGTATTTGGAATGGGGTCCCTCCTAAAGCTGTGACTAGAGTAGACTGCCCAAGCAACTAGTGCTCCTCATTAACCATTGTAGGCTTCACAATGGTTAGGTCAGAGACTGTGTCTCTCTTAACAATGGCCTGTTTCCCATCTACTAAGATAGGATATAACATCTTGTGGTAGTTTGGTACATTTGTTGTCTTCAGACAACTTACCACTGGTATTCTGTTATTTCCACTTGCTGGGTCTCCTACATTTTGTTCTCCACCTTACCTCCGTGAACATCTGTATGCTACATGGCTCACTGATTACATTTAAAACATTTAACCCTCGATCATGGCAGTGTACCTAAACTACTGGCTTCCCCTGTTACTAGCAGACTCTGTTGGGTGGTTTAGGCTGCCCACCATGGGTTCCCTTAGACCCATGTGCAGCACAGGGTATCCCTTTCCTGTGCAGTGATGCCCTGCTTGCTAGGTATAGGTCTCCTTTTTTCCCCAACTCATCGGCTGTATTGCATTCCCTATCTGCCAACCAGATTCTTATCTCCTCAGGCAAAGTGCTAAGGGCTTCTTCCCTCACCAAAGGATCTGCCCACCCTTCAAAAATGGTGACCTGACACCCACTCACCCACCTATGAAAATAAGTGCTGACTCAGCAACATAATCACACACACTTTCATCTGTCTTGATCTATACTCACAAATTTTTTTTCTATAAGCTTCAAGTGTTAACTTAAAACAGTCTAATAAACAATTTTTACTATATTATAATTTAAGCAATCAGTATCAGACAATTTAGAAACAGCAGTTATAGCTTTACCATGGAGTAAGGGGGTCAGGAACCTTATCCAGAGCCTTTGGTTAACATTATACTGTTTACATACCCTTTCAAACATATGAATAAAAATATCAAAATTATCACCCTCTGTAAATTGTGGAAGAAATTTACTGACTTTTATTGCTTCTGGGGTTCAGTTACACCCTTCTCCATTACATCCATTACCCTAGCAAAGAGTCAGTATCTCCTTTTCATGCTGTCTCTGCCTCTCATTTTCTTCAGCCCCCAAACATCTCTGTCTCTCATTTTTTTCAGCCTCCAAATGCTGCAGTCTCTCTGCTGATTCTATTTCCAAATGTCTGGCCTCCAGTTCAAGTGTCTTTAACTCCAGATGGATTTTTAAGTCCTCTGAGGCAAAGTTGAACTGTCCATTTTCCTAGAGTTATACATCCCCAAGGTCAGTCTGGGTGTCTTCCTGATTGCTGGTCTGTGATGCAGCTGTGACTAAGGCTGCAAACATCTCTGCTTTAGTCAGGTTGACATGCACCAGTCCTTTCACTTGGCACATCTCAGCTAACTGGCTTCTTGTCAGCTTGCCATAATCCTCTGCTGACATCCTTGCCTGCTCTCCCTGACTAACTAAGCTAACGAAAATAATAAATAAAACTATTGTGATATGAAAGTTTGAATGTCTACCATGTGGTTGCTTAAGAGTACAAACTCCTTCTTTAATGACCACTGTTTACAGGCTACAAGAGTTCAATATTCACACCACTGACCACCATTTAATATGTGATGTGGATATCCCATCACTGACAACCATTTAATATGTGATGATACAGCACTTGACCAGTAATCAAGGAGCCTCAGTCCTCACCACTGGAACCAGTGGGGGGACATTCACTGGGAGGATAACAAGTACACACACTGTATTTCCAGATGCAGCTCTCTGCAACAAGTGCAATTTCCCTTAAGAGCACACAGAGACCACAGTCAGTCCAGGGCTGGTTTCTCCCTCTTCCTCCAGATCCCCAGTAAGACTCCCCACTGGCACAGCTATAAGAGTTGAGATCTCAGCTGAGTGACCAAGCCAAGGCACCCAGTACCCTATCTGTCCAACAGGCCTTCATGTCCCTGCCAAAGTAGCTGACACACATACATTCTTTGAGGTTTGATTTACATACACACACACACACACACACACACACACACACACACACACACACACACACACACACACACACACACACACACACACACACACACACACACACACACACACACCTGGGAAAGACTGGAACAGTTTTACTAGCTATGCCCCTTCTAACCAGACTAGAAGGTAGTTATCACTGCCACCAGTCACTCCTTATCAACTACTTTAGGGCCCTTAACAAAGGGTGTCCAATTTTACTGTGTAATATTAATACAAATGCAAGTGGTAGTTTGACCAAGAGCAAGGCTGTTAGGAGTGGCCCACACAGTGTCACCAAATAAATATGCAAGTACTCTCAAAACTTAAATATCTCTACACAGATCAGCCACAATGAAAGCTTTAAATATATTTAATGATAAATAATACAAGAACAAGAAAATATATATTCACAGTGACATCAGAGTTCAGAATCACAGGAAATATTTTAAAACAACATTGCAGGACAGGCTCAGACAAATAAAGAGACATATATAAGCTAGGTTTCACTATATTCCTGACCAAATCTAAGAGAATTATACTGTTCCCTAGTAATTTACTTATTATAGAGCAAGGCAGACAATGTGGTAGATGGTTCTTGGTGTCAGACCCAAGACAGAATACAGAATGCTCTGTCTCACTGAGAGACTTTTCAAAATAATATCTAAAATATTACTGCTGGGCTAGCTTGCAGAATGACATCATTTCTGGTCATCTGACTTCTAGGTCCCAGGCAAAACCCCCATTGCTGGCAGCTGGCAGCATTTAGCATCCACTTTTAAAAATATACCGGCAAGGCTTTTGCTCAGATCTTTGGTAGGTGCTGGAAGTCATAAAACAATTGCATTCCTTCATGCTTCCAAAGTAGCAATTAGTTCACCCCAAAGGCAATACAGAAAGCTTCCTCTAGTGCAGACTTTGTATCTCTAGCTACATTGAAACCTGAGAGATAGCCAATTTATTGCATAGCCCATAAAGTGATTTAATTTCAAATATTTTTCTAAAGTTTGCTGGACTGAGGTTAACCCTCTGGTTTCCTCTGTTAACATATACATTTAAACAGTTAAAATAGTGCATGTACATTTCTGTTCTCTTCCAGCAGGGCACACTGTCGCTATATTTTAAGCACAAGCACTTTACAAATACCTTTTTAACACACACACATCTGTACAAAGCAGTTTGATATACACATGGCATACAGTTCAAATACATTTGTAACACAAGCATCTTATATGACATACAGTTCTGATACATTTCTAACACCAGGATCTTGTATAAATTAATTTTATATTCACAAATGACATATAATTATTTACCAAATTCCAGCTAGCTGTGCTGGCAGTATCTCCTTTCGTCACAATGGCTATTACCAACTTTCTCATTTTGAAGTGAATTCTTAATAACAGGATCAAGGGTTGAGCATTCAAGCCTCTACCCTTTTGCAGAGTATTTAAATCCCGTGAACTGCTACTAAGTCATTCTTGTTACTTGTATTGGATATTATTCCTCATTTTTTTTTTTTTTTGCTTCTCTTCTATACCTGAGAGGACATTGTATGAGGGAGGGGGAGGCATGGTCAGCCAAATGAACATATTACTCTTAGACTGAATGAACACTTTGTACCCTCGCCTATAATGACTTTTGAGGGTGACCTCCAGAAACTGAATATTTTTAAATCTCTGCAATACTAAAAGAACTCAATATCTAAAACATGATTATGGATATGCTAAAGCTGTGCATAGTGTAATATGGAGAAACATATATTTTAAAAAATCTGTTTAAATGCAAACTAAATAGTAGCAGTATGATTTAATAAATCTGGTATTATATAAATTAAGAAATGTAATGACAGTATTTTTGTAACATTCAGATGGTATGGCATTAAGATTAATGTGTAAAAGTCATAAGAATCTACCTTTTATTCCCAACCATTAAATAAATTTGAATAGAAGGGTAAATTGGTATCTGTGAAGAAGTTCACCTGGACAGGTCTGACTGATTAATGACAGGAGAAGTATCCCTCACCATATCTGCCTTCTCCATCTCTACCGCACTTCATTTATTTCAAGTGGGCTAACCCCTGTCATGATGTTTATAATAATGGCTACTGTTATGGGACATGGGAACTAGATCTCTAAGGTCTCATGTCCTTCATCCTAATACATTCTTTTTTTTCTTCCCCTGCATGCCCCATACCCTCAAACTTATATGGCCCAACTCCACAGTTCAACAACAATGAGGAAGGAGAAACATCTTAAAGTAGTCCATGGGATTGTCAGGCAATCACTTGCTTTGCTCTTTCACAAGTAAGCAAGTGACGTCCAAGATACTGTGGCTGAAGAACATAGAATGGAGTCATAATTAAATGGGATGTTGTTCTGCTGAGTACAGTAGCATACGTGAAAATAAATAAATGTTTCTACTATGACATGGAAAAATGGAGCATAGTGAAGAGTTTATTGAATTGTAATGTCTTTACATACATAGAACACAAAGAAACAAAATAAGGAATAATTAGCTGTAATGTGTACTTATGCTATTCAAAATGCTGTTGTTGCTTACATAAGCTGGTCAGAATACTACCCACTGATGAAAATCTCAAACCTGATGCTGCCTAGTTAATTACATACAAATAGCACAATGAATGCAAACAGGAAAGGAAGAAGGGTAGGAGGACATGGATGGCAAGAAGGACACAGGTCATAAGAGAAATCCCTTTTGTGTCTCATCAGCATTCATTCATTTTTCTGATACCACTTTATCTTATTTAGGATGGTAAGCCATAGGGACATGAGCTTATCCCGGCAAATAAAGGGTACAGGGTATGACATCGGTCCTGAAAAGGATACCAGTCCAGCATAGGATAGACACACACACACACACACGCACACACGCACGCACACACACACACACACACACACACACACACACACACACACACACACTCAAGAACATGCACTTCGTGCAGACCATAGACTCCTACATACAGCCCTACACGCATACAGGATTTTTAATTCATCTGTTGGAATGTGTGTGGGATATGGGAGGAAACCAGAGATCCAGGCAAAAAAAAATATGTGGATGCAGGGAAAATATGGAAATTCTTCACAGAGCCCCAACAAAGAATGGAGCCAGAGAACCAAGTCCTTTGAGGCAGTAATATTCAGTACTGCATCATTATGCTGACAGCACCAGTTTATAAATGAAAACATATGGTGCTTTTTGAGGTCCCTATCCTTCTGCTTTACTGGTACAGATGGTAGCACAACTTGAATGGAATGCTAGGAGGCATGGTCTTAACCATGAGCTAAAACGTTTATCCCTATATTTCCTTTTGACTTTTTCACACAGGCAGAGCAAAGGTTTGTAAAACAAAACATAGTTATTTCTGTAGCCTCACAGTGCATTTTATAGGGGCAGTGTTTAGGAGAGTCTCTCCGTTTCATTATTTCAATAGTGGAGTTGATAGTACAGCTATAATTGTATTTGTTGTGCTCATCAACTTCTGTTAGTGAGTTTCCATGAATTTGTATGAAACTGCCCTGAAAAGGAGCATGGCATTCTGCTTTATAGCTTCACTATACATGTATCTAGAAATTCAGTTTCTGTTCCCTGTAATAGTACAGAAGGTAAACCACTGAGAAAAATGTCCTTGTATAACTTAACTTAGAGATTAGCTTTGTTCATGTATTTTCTGTTTGTTCAAGTTCCATATAAATTAATAACAGAAGCAATAACTGTGGATTAATAAAAAAGAAAGGTGATCTTTTTTCAGTTTTTTTAGGCAACAGGTATAGTGTTTTAGGTAATCTGAGTTTCAACCCTGGCCAAACATTTCTTTGTTTCTTTAATGTTTTACAATCTTTCCTTATTTCATTTTGAGGGATCAGTTCCATTTCGAGATATAACGTGTGTATAACAACACTGTCAAATGAACTGTGAGCAACTCTGTAGTAGAAAGCTGTATATTAGAAAATGTAAAATGGGCCTGGTATTTACAATTTTTGCAGCCCACCTTGATATTGCAAAAGGGTTAACATTATGAATGGTTATAATTTCATGACAACATTCAATGGTTATTTTAAGAAATAGATTTAATTTATGAGTTAAAAACATGTCCACCCAATACATCATGATAGTCTCATAAATGTCACTATCTGATTCAGTGTGAAAGTCCAAAAGGCACCACTATCACAACTGCTGATAAGATAAAAGGACAAAGTCCAAAAATCCTGGTTCTGTTTATGCTAGCATGTGTCATTAACTAATAACATGGATTCTTGTTAATGTTACAGCTAATCCTTCAAAACGTGTGTGTGTGTGTGTGTGTGTGTGTGTGTGTGTGTGTGTGTGTGTGTGTGTGTGTGTGTGTGTGTGTGTGTGTGTGTGTGTGTGCTCGCACGCGTGTGTGTGTGTCTGTGTGTATACATAAACTCATACATGCAAGCAGCTTTCCATAGTCATCTGCATTCAACAAAATATGAAATATTAAGGATTGCATGGAATAAAGCAAGAAACATGCAATAAAAGTTAGCCATTCCTAAATACCCACTCCTAAATATGTTCGCAGACATAATAGACAAGAAAAAAAATCTGTAACTTTTTGACTAATAACACAATATCATCTGTTTTTTTTTTTTTCACTGACCCTGTAATGCACCTAGAAAGCAATTAGCCCCTGTGGATGCTTCATTCTTTCATTCTTTTTATAGTGTTACTAGATTTCATTTTTTTATAGTCAAGGTTCTAAAACCTTAATTGTTATTGTTAAGGTTATTGTTATTGTTAAGACTATTGTTGAGAGGGTGGCCTAATGGTTAAGGTGTTTGCCTTACAAACACAAGGTGCAGGGTTTGAGTCTCACAAGGGATAATTGGCTAGGCTTAAAATGGCTCACAAGGGCAGTTAGCTTAGTACTAACCTATGAACCTATAAAATACTGGCAACCAGTTCTGTCAGTTGGAAGGGAAATATTTAATGAAAACATGTATTTATTTGTATTTGTTAACTGGCGTAGAGCACTGATTCACATGGACCTTTTTCAGACACAGCCTAGGAGCACTATCTGGTTAAATGACTTGCTTAAAGTTACACAGTTATGCAAATGGAGGGTAGAAGAATCAAACCTAGCACACAGCCTTAATCTTTTTCACTACATACCAGGCAGTTGCCATGAATTCTTCCAGTAGCAGAGTATCAGATGGCTTTTAAATATGAAAATATGTGAGTGTGGGCATTGCAGAAAAAATGTTATGCCTTGGTTAACGTTTATTGTACAAGTGAGATCCACAAACATCTATACAGGTATTATAAGAAAGACACAGAGAGAAAGTTTTAAATTCTGTTATGTCTGTCTTTATTTTCATTATTAGGAGCACTCAAATCACTAAAGGTTTTGAAGTATATGGGTGAACAAAGCTTCGTTATCAAGCAATCAGATGCATAAATTGAGTGTAGATTAATTGTTTTAACTTGAATACCATGCCTATCATTACAATCTACATTGTTTTAATCTAAAAGCGGTTAACCCAAGCTTCATAATTTGATTGACAGCAAGAGTGTAAACCCCACCCAAAAAAATGCTGTTAAAGTCAGAGAGTCTGTTCTCAACTCGATCTTTAAATGCACTGATTAATTAATTCCAAGTCTTTGTCATTTTGTTCACTTTGTGGAAAGAACATAAGATATGAAAAGACCCACGAGTATATATCAAGATGCCCATGCATGTTACACTAATGTTACAATCATCCAAGAAATACTGTCTTCAGTCATGCCTTCAAATATAAGAACCAGGTCTCTCCAGGTACTAGGATGCCCAGCTAGTGGTAAATTAAATGAATCTTGTGCCCCAAGCTATTTTCAGTTCTTGCCCCTCCACAACTCTGCAATGATAAAGGAATTTAAGTTTGGGTTAGATACAAGGATGATGCTGGGGTGTTCTCAGAAAGAATAGTTGTGTAAAATCTTAACACAATGATAGATGTCCTCTTCTCTGTTGCTCCTGTCCTTCCTCCTCAATCACAAACTATTATCCAGTACTCAACATGGCTTTCGTCCTTCACACAAAACCACCACTGCTCTACTGGCCTTTACACAGTGAACTCCCATAGAAACAATAGCAAGTATGTTTCAGCAATATTCCTAGACCTTTCTAAAGCGCTCAATATGGTGTCAGATACTAAACTCATTTCAGTCCTTGCTGCTTTAAATCTCAATCAGTCCACTTTCACATGGTTCCAAAGTTACCTACAAGAATGTAAACAAGCTGTTGTCTGGCAGCATGAACTCTCTCCCCTTCTGCCTGTCAAACTAAGGGTTCCTCAATGATCCATCCTTGGACACTTCCAGTTCTCTCTTTTCACCAATGTTTGCCATACTGCCACCCAACAGGCCTCCATCATCCGATATGCCAATGATTCCACACTAATTTGTGTAAACTCCACCTTAGAACTATTACAATCTCAGACCCAAGATACCTTTTCAGCAGTAGAAGCCTGGATCACAAACCCACTGCTGATCCTTAATCCAAACAAAACTAAACTTATGCTATTCCACCCCACAAAACCCATTGTTCCCTCTTCCTCATTCAAAGTAACATCACTAAACAAAACTGTTATCTCAACAGCAGTCCAAACCAAGCTTCGGGGTGCTGAAATTGACAGTAACTTGGTTAGAACTCCCTCAGATTTTACTCTACAACCAACTTACATTGGCCCATAAACTACTATACCATCCCAATAGCACTACTGCACTACAAAAGCTGTTACAACTACACTCTAATACTATAACACTATGCCCTAGTCAAAAATTCTTGCTTGTCAGAGCTAACGCCAACAACAAGGTAGGTGAATCTCTTCTTTCAAATTTTATCCCTAAAATCTGGAATACTTTATCCTCCAACATATCCTCCACTACCTCCTTGCCCCTCTTTAAAAAAGTATTGAAAAATCACTTTAATAAATCATGGCTCTGTAACTTTACTTCACCTGGATAATACACACTACACTCATTAGTCTTCCTGATTTATTGATCTTGCAATGTTACCTCCTCACTGAAAACTCCTTATATTCTCAAACCTGCTTAATTTAGCATTAATCTTAACCTTTCAAGTGAGATGGTATGTACAAACTCAAATGCTAGTAACATCTGTAGTTACTAATCAAAGTTATTGTGCATATGTTTCATTTGTGACTGACTGCAGTTAACTTGTCTTACTTGTCCCAGCCTCTGTTTTACTAGTACTGTAATATGTTGTAAATTACCTTTACTATACTACCAATCCCTTATGATTATGTATTTTGTATTATGGATGTTTTTATTATTGTCACTTGTGGAGCTTTTCTCCCTGGGCTTCCACTGAAAAAGGACATGTGTCCAGACAGACTTTCCAGTAAACAAATGTAAAGTAAATAAATAAATAAATTGCAGTATTCATAACATGAGAGAGTTCCCTGTCGTAGGCAACCCATCATCCAGTATACAAAAAACTTCACTACTGTGGGGTACATGGTACATTGCACGTAGGTTTCAATCAGACATCGGCCATGAAAGTGATGTACGTACTCACCCTCCTCAGAACTGACTGTCCCAGGAGGAATGCCAGCCTAAGGAAGTAGGGTATGAACCATCCAAGAAGAAGCAAGGCCAGGGGAAGGAGGGAGGGATAATAATACTGCAACAGAGATGAGGAGGACATCTATCATCATGGTAAGATTTTACACAACTATTCAATGTTCTTCTATTCATCTGTTGCAGTATTCATAACATGAGGGAGAATACCAAAGCTCATGAAGTAAGGGAGGAGTGAATAGCTGAAGAGCTTTCCAAGAAGCCCTGCAGTATTGCTTTGGCAGATCCTGCTCTACATTTAGAAATTACATCTAATTTATAGTGTTTGGTGAAGGTATGGACTGAGGTCCAAGTAGCTGCTTCAAGAATTGACTTAGTGTCCAATCCCTTATAAAAGGCCCCAGATGAGGAAACAGCCCTGGTAGAATGAGCCCTAGAATTGAGTTAGTGTCCAATCCCTTGAAAAAGGCCCCAGATGAGGCAACAGCCCTGGTGAAATGAGCCCTAAGAGGGGAGTGAAGGGTCTTACCATGGTGAGGGTAGCAGAAGGAAATAGTCTTGGAAATCCAGGAGGAAATATTCTGCTTGGACACAGCCCACCCCAGAGCCTTAGGATGGTAAAAAACAAAAAGCTGATCTGACTTTCTAACAGCCTTGGTTTTATCCAAATAAAATCTAAGTTGCCAGTGGACATATAAGGTAAAGTGGACCCTCTCACTAGAGTTCTGGGGAAAAGGGAAAAAGATGGGTAAGTGTATGAACTGATTTAGAGATAGGTCATTGACTACCTTGGACATAAATGAGGGATTTGTGTGCAGGGAGACCCTGTCTTTGTGGAAGACTAGAATGGGTGAAGATACCATAAGAGCCTGTAACTCAGACAATCATCTGGCTGAAGACAAGGCTAGAAGTAACACAGTTTTACAGGAACAGTAATGATGAGTAAGTGATGAAGCTGGCTTGATGAGTGGGAGAGTCAGCATTTCCAAAACAAAGTTAAGGTCCCAGGGACCCAGGACAGGTTTCCTGGGAAGCCTAATGTCTAGGATGCCTTTGCAAAATTGTTTTGCCTGAAATCTGCTAGCTAAAGGGGGAAATAGAGGCAGACAGGCAGATATGGCTGACATATGAGTTTTACTGAAGAATAAGCCAAGCCAGTGCTAAGCAATTCACACAAGTAAGTCAAAACCAGGGAAGTTTCCACTGTTAATGGATCCTGATTTGTTTTCAGACACTAAACTGAAAAGCTCTTCCATTTTGCTAAGTACAATTTTCTGGTATTTGGTTTCCTGGCCTCCTGCAGGACTGTCAGCACATCCTCAGAGAATAGGTGTCTAAAAGGGATTAATGCTCTATCATCCACGGTGTCAGCTGAAATGTCTCTGAGTGGGGATGGATGAGGGTCCCTTTGACTAAATGCAGGAGGAGAGGAGCCAGTGCTGTCTTGGCCAAAAGGGAGTCACCAGCAATATTTTTGATTTGTCCTGCTGAATTTTGTACAGGACTTTTGGTATGAGGGGAAGGGGAGGGAATGCTTATAGAACCATCCCTTTCCAAAAGAAAGAGAGGGCTTCCACTTTCCAGACCAGAGGATGTGGCTCTCTGGCATGGCCAACAGCAGCACCCTCATCTCCCTTATATTAATGTGTTCACTCAGTTGAGAGGAGACCATGTCCCTTGTACTTTCAGGTGGCCAAAGGTTGCTCCCCAACCTACAACTGAGGCATCTGTGCAAATGTCTTGATGAGGAGCTGGAGGGTGTAAGAGTAATCCTGGGTTGAGTGACACTTGATGTATCCACCATTGAAGTTCCCTCTTCAGACAGGGATGAGGGGAATGGAGAATTCTAAGGGGTGCAGGTGTTGCATCCAAACTAATTTTAGATACCATTTCCATTTTCTCATGAGGAGTTTGGCTAAGGGGACCATAGGAATGGTGGATGCCATCAGGCCCAAGACCCTGAGGAACTCTATGGCTATTAGATGGCAAACCAGCATAATGTTTTTGAAGTAAGAGGTGAGGTCCTGCAGCTTTTGTGAGGGAAGGGAAACTCTCATAAGACCTGCTTATAGTCTGCATCCTAGGAAAACTTGATCTTCTGAAGGCGTGAGAAATGATTTTTTTAAATTTATGGTGAACTCCCAGATTTTGTAGAAGACTGATGGTAAAGGCAATGTTTCATTCCAACTCCTCTATGGAGTGAGCTAGAAGGAGAAGATGGTCCAGATATGGAAAGATGTATATTCCCTGGTGTCTGCAGTGGGCAAACACAGGATCAAGGCATTTAGTGAAGACTCTGGGTGCAGTAGAAAACCCAAACTGCAAGGCACAGAATTGAAAATGCTATGATGATACAGAGAGGTGCAAAAACTTTCTGTAGTTGTGTGTATGGGAATGTGTAGATATACATTTTTGATATCCAGGTCAATCATGAATGCTTGGGGCAGAATGAGTAGAAACAGAGTCTGGAGTGTCAGCATGCAGAAAGTGAGTACTTTTAGGAAGGTATTGAGATGGGACAGGTTGAGGATGGGTCTCCAGGGACCTTCCTTCCTTCCTTCCTGGGCACCAGGAACAGCCTGGAATAAAATCCTTTGCCTATTTTTTTTTTTTGCGAGCACTCTGAATGGTCCCTTGGTTCAGTAATTCTAATAGAACGTCTGGAAAAAAGGCAAGTTGTTCCCTGGGAGGTTGGGGGATGCCACTAAAGGATGGTAGTTACTCCCATACCATGAAGTACCGTTTTTGTACAATAGAGAGGAGCCAGGCATCTTGAGTTATGCTTTCCCAGGCTGGCAGGGATAAGGCTAGGCAATGGGAAAGTGAGATGTGGGTGGGAGGGGGAAAGCAGTCAAAGACAGGATGGCTTATATGAAAAGGGCCACTTAAATGGCAGGGTTGCCAATGGGGTCCTAGGCTATTGAGGTCTCCTGTCACTCTTTTTTGTTTTGTGTTGTGTGTGATGAGAATATCTATGCAGAAATACAGGCTTTGTAGGGTAATTCCTTTGGAACTTGGGTACTGCGGAAACAAAAATATGTTTCAATTCCTGCAGTTCCTTACCCTTTTCCTGCAGCAATTTGATCAGGTTAGCAGCTACAGGTCCAAACAAAGCAGGATTGTCCAGCAGAGCATCCATGAGTTTAGCTTTGATGTCTTCAGGTAAGGGCTAAACCCTTATCCAAAAACATTTTCTTATTACTGATCCAGAGGCAGCTGCTCTGGTGGAAGCCTCTGCAGTATCATAGCTGTATTTTATGGAATGACATGCTACTTGAGAAGAAGCACCAAACAATGAAGTAACCAAGGTTTTATTGTCAGAGTCAGGTAGGCCTGCAATTACCAGTGAGAGTAGGGACATAAGTTCCAATGCGAATGTAATCACGTGTTTGGTAATTTATGGCCATGAATTCCATAGTGGCAGAAGTATACACTTTTTTGCCTAGTCTATCCAGGATATTGCTATCCTTATCAGATGGTAAGCAAAGGTAACAAATTTGATGGTTTATCATAAGCCACAGAAATTACAGAAGGGTCTGTAGCAGGACATCTGAAGACGAACTTGCAGTACTCTGGGACCTTGAAGAGGTGGTCTGGACTTTTGGAGGCAGGTAGCTGGGAAACTGATGCCTGAGAAGCTGAAGCAAAGGCATCAAGAAAGGCAGGCAGTGCAGGAGGGATAGCTGATGGGCTAGGTGATTCCAACTGTAATAAGTCATAATATATTTTTTGTACTTCAGATACGTGGGTGCTATCCCATTTAAAGTGGTCTGTCATCTTAGCTAGGATCTCTCCAAAGGACAGGTCTTCCATTGGTGATTCTGTGCTATTTGATTCCTCTTCAGGAGAGGCATAATCCGGGGGGGGGGGGGGGGTCTGAGAAGAGTAGGCCAGGGATTCATCCCCTGAAGATGCCTCTTCCTCAGATGTATCCTCTTCTCTAGTTCTTTTAAGTGGAGAAGCAGTATTGGGTGGGGGGCTGTAAAGCCTGGAGCAGGCCTAAATTACATAAGGGGAATGAAAAGGCCTTTAGTGAATTGCTGCCAATTGCTAGTAGGTTTTTTGGTGGAGAATGCTCGTTTTTTGTTTCTTTTTCCCATGCAGGTTTACTTTATTTAGGGTCAGTGGGCCCAACATAGGCCTACATTCAGTCAGGTTGGAATCACCCTCTTCCCTAACAAGGATCTGTGGAATCCCCTTAAAGCCTTCAGTAATCATGAGCCGTGGCTCCCCTCGGACATCCAACATGGATGCCTGCTTGGCCTCTTCAGCCTTGCTAATGCTCGTATCCAAGGCAGCCTTGACATCAGGCCTGGCCTGTGGATCTGGGCTGTGAACCGGGTGAATCTCTGGGCATCTTCCACCTTAAAAGAGACATCAGTATCCAGAGGCACAGCAGAAGGTTCAGGCCTTTGCTTTTTGTCCTTCCACTTCAAAGTTGACTTGGCTTCAGACTCCAGGGATCCCTCCACTGTGCTTTTTGTTAGTAGCTTTAAGCACTGATTCTCACAGTAGATGGCAAGGGAGGATAATCTACTCCTTAAAGTCTTTGTGACAAATGCCTGACAAACAGAGCAGTTTTTGTGGTCATGGTTTGGGCCTAGGCATAACAGGCACTGGAGGTGGCTGGCTATCTTTGTGTGGAATTTGTTGCCCACATTGGCACTTGCCCCTCTTGGATGACATGAACCCTAACAGTAAAAAAAGTCAAAAAATTAGCCAATGGGGCACTTATCTGAATTTAGAATAATCACAAATTACTTGGAGTCAGAATGTATGTTGTAATCTGGCGTTCGGATCTGGCAGCAAAGAAGTTCTGAGTATGTAAGCGTGTATGTCACTTTTATGGCTGATGTCCGATTGCAGCCTACATGTGATGTACCACACACCCTACAGGACTGAAGTCTTTTGTATACTGGTCGACATCAGGTTCTCTACAGTGGAGAACTCCCTCATGTTATTGTTAGAAAAATATGTATTAGTGCATGTATTAGTAATATGCTTAGTGCATTTAAGGTTTGAAAAGGGTTAACACATTATTCTATTTCACACTGCATAAATCTGTACAAACTGCAGAAGCTTTCCAATCTTGTATTGTCATGAAATATGCGCAGTTATAATCTTTGCTTATGCTCTGGAAATTTACAGGGAAGCAGATAATTTCTGCTTGTGTCAGGAAAATAATAAATAGATGTATCACTTGTATTAATGTTATGAGTTTTAGACAAGGAGTTCCGCTTATGCTGTGAGAAAATACACAGCTGCAGAAGCTATTGATAATAAGAACAAAGACTGCTTGAAAATATATGAACTGCAATCAGCGTTTACTTGTGTCTAAGCTAGAAAAGTACCTTGAAATGTAACACATGTATTAGAACTGCACAATAGAAGCTTGTAGCGGGCTAAAGCCCCCAAGGTCAGGTTGTTTTTCTCAAATGTTTTACATAAATCCAGTCATGTCAGCAGAAATTCTGAGTAACATCTGCTGTAGAACAATACAGAAAGTTGTGTTTAATTACGTCAACTATAGAAAGCAACATTTTGTAGAACAGTATAAGAAGAGCATATTTCCTGTTAGTAGTTAGGCAAAATCCTGTATGTGCATGTTTTTGTCTCCTTGCTGCAAGTAATAAAAGGTGCCATACCTGAACCTTACGTGAATTGGTCTTTGAAGTTTTTTCCTTTGACAGATTGGTCCTTCGGACCGGAAACCCTCACTTCACCTCGGATCAGATGGGCCAGGTGGTTGAAACCGTACTGGGAAGAAACCACATCTGTTCTTCTTATTTGAAAAGCCCTCTGACTGAATTGTCATAGAAAAGAGGCCAGCCACTTTCTGATCTGCGACTGAAGGACGGGTTTTCATGAACCAGGTGATCAATCACGAAGGCTCAGGTAAGGTGAATATACTTTTTTCTGTTTTAGATCAGGGACTAGATTTGTATTGTTTTTGTCAAGACTGTATTTTTACAAGTCAGGGACAGAAAAGATTACTGTCTTGTCATAGATCAGGGAAAACAGAGTAGGTAGGTAGTCATTCTGAAGAGACTATAACAAAATCCGTGGTACCACGTTAAAAATAAGAGAAGTTACATAATGATCAAAAAGGGTAGAACAAAATGGGTAATAATTGCACAAAAAGACCCCAAAATCTGCTATTAACTGAAGACGCAAAATACATGCAGTCGCAGCACGCTGACAATATTAAATACTATTCAAAATGGGTTAATAAGTATGAATTCGATGGAAAATTAGAAAAATCCTCACTTAACAAACTTGTCAAACAGCTCAAGACCGATTCCAAAGGTCGGGTAAAAAAGCAACGCCAATTAGGAATTCCTCAGGCACACAGGTGGATTGAGGAGGTAAACCGTAGGGAACAAAAGAATAATAATTCAAAAGTGATGTTTTTAGATAAGGAGAACAAAAACTTAGTAATAGCATCGGCCCCTCTGCCTTCCTTACCAGAATATGAAGCAAGTGAACAGGTTAGTCCACCCCCATTATACCCTGCTGTCACTGAAAATAGAGACATTACAAAAGCAAAACCCTTTATTAGAGATCCCATCGGGACCAGGTCTCGAACACGGGCAGGTAACTCGAAAGGAGACATTGAGTTGTATCAAATGGTTAAGAATTCACGGTCTATAAGTGAAGAAGAAATATGTCCACTCATAGAAGTACCTAATCCTCAGGCAGGACAGGAAGGCCAGGACCCAACTATTCTAGTGTATAGACCCTGGACTCCGGAAGATATCTGGAAAGCCACTGAAGGAATTCCCCATCCAAAAGTTAATTTTAGAAAGTTCTCAGAAGATTTACAAGGAATGAGGTTAAGTTATAATTTAAATGGAGAAGAGGTAGAAAAAGTAGTTAGACAAATTGTGGGACCAGATTGGCACATGATTAGTGGCAACTGGAATCCCCGTGGTGCTGCACACAGACCCCTCCCACATAGCAGCGCAGAGCTAGACAACAGAGTAAAATGTCTTCCAGACCGCATCTCTGAGAAATGGAAGCCTAGGGCAGACTGGACTTGCATTAATCAATGCATCCAACAAGAAGGTGAAACTGTTGACAGATATTATGCCAGACTATTAGAATGTTTTAATAACCACTGTGGAATGCAGTTTCCTGAAGATCAGACACAAGATTCCCCATATGAACAGCAGTTAAAGAATGCATTTTTAAAAGGCAGTATTGCACCCATAAGCAGTTTTATTACAAAACACATGGTAGATCATCGTACAAGCAGATTACAGTCATTACTTGAATATGCTAGGCATGCCGAAAGGCATTTTAATAGCAAAAAGAAAAAGAAAGCTCAAGTATTTTCTGTAGAAGATGGAGCAGAAGTTTATGTAGTACAGTCCAGGAAAAAGGGCAAGAAAAATGCTGAGGGAAACAAACAATCTGATCAGCGATCAGAAGACTTTGAAGGGTGAAAGAAAAGCGGAGAATGCTTTAAATGCGGTAAAAAGGGACACTTAACAAGGGATTGCAAGAAAAACAAGAAGGCAACCACGGAAGATAAGGAGGATGAGGACTGACTATATGATAGTCAGGAATCACTAGAAGGGGACAGCAAAGAAAGGACAAATGAGAATGTGATAGAAGGAGTAGAGGATGTGACAGAAGAAATAGAGGAAGTGCAGGAAGTTACGGATAGTGAAGAAAATGAAATATTGGATTTAGCTTTATTGAGCTTAGAGCTCTATTTAGAAGACACAAAACCAGAAGTTACACTCTTGGTAGAAGGGAGGGAAGTTAAATTTTTGTGTGACTCAGGGGCATCACGAACCCTGATACATCCCTCCAAACTGCCAGAAAATTCAGAGTCACCTGATTATATACTAGTAAAAGCAGCTAATGGACAGTTGTACCAGGAGCCTCTCTCCTATGGCATCGCAATAACTGATCCTGTTTCAGGATTGACCCAGAAAACCAAAATTGTTGTTTCTGCAAAATGCCCAGTAAACCTCTTGGGCAGAGACCTTATGCAGCTATTTGGTATAGCAGTAGTTCTGACCATGCAGGGTATGGAAGCACAGTGACAAATTGATACCTTTGCAGTGCAATCGGAGGGTGAAGTGTTTTATTGGTACAGTCAAGACTTGGTTACGACTGGTCCAGGGACTGTGACCAAAGAATTAATGAATATAGCCATCGGTAAGTTCCCCTCCCTTGACATTGACAAACAGCACATGTTGCACTGTACTCTGTATTACTGTAACACACCAGGACCTGATAAGGAATATGAGCAAGAATTGTTTAGAAATCATGCAAACAGATTGATATTACGTAATCTGTACTGGGACACAGAAGGGAACAGTGTAGCTAGCTGTTCATTGCCCCAGGAGTTCTTTGCACTCTATAAATCTAATTGATTACCACGTTAGCTTGTCTAAGGACAGAAACATAGAATGGGCAGACTTAGGAGAAAAAGTCACAAGATGGGAAAAACAGACAGAATTAGAACTGTCAGAACAGGGAATACAAATACAGAAGCTGAATTGGATAACTCAGACCCACCCAGCCGTACACTTGCAGTCTAGCAAGAACAGGTGATTAGCACTCCTATTAAAGGAGGAAGAGAATGCCTTACAGAATATACCAGAAACTCTCAGGACAACAGGAAAGTCAGATGTAGGACTTATTCGTACAGCGGGACCAGTTACTATCATGCCAAAATCAGCATTTAGACCACAGAAAATACAGTATCCCTTAAGAAAAGATGCAGAGGTAGGAATCAAACCTATTATAGCAGCTTTACCTAAGGAAGGGGTACTGGTGGAATCTCCTGATTCACCATGTAACACACCCTTATTTCCTGTTAAGAAAGCAAATGGAGAATGGCGTATGGTCCAAGATTTACAAGCTGTAAATGATGCAGTAATTCCAAGGGCACCTACAGTGCCAGACCCACACACCCTGTTGAATGATTTAAAACCTCAACAGAAATATTTTTCTGTGGTAGACATCAGCAATGCGTTCTTTTCGATACCGATACACCCTGACAGCCAGTATTGGTTTGCATTCACATTTCAGGGGAAAAGGTATACATATATGAGACTACCACAGGGATATTGTGAAAGTCTGACAATATTTTCACAAGAAATGGCAAGCAACTTGGCGGGATTTACCCCACCAAGAGGCAGTCAGATTTTACTTTATGTTGATGACATCCTGCTGGCGGCCCCCACCCAACAAGATTGCAAAGAAGATACCATAGCGCTATTATGATTTTTAGCCGCTGAAGGACATAAGGTAAACAAAAATAAACTGCAGCTTTGGAAAAAGCAAGTCAAATACCTAGGATATGTAATATCCAAAGAGGGTAGAACATTAGATGAGGACAGAAAAGTAGCAATTTTACAAGCACCAAAACCCACTACCAAGAAGGAAATGATGTTCTTCCTGGGCACAACTAATTTTTGCCGGAGATGGATTCCAGACTATGCCTTGGAATCTGCACCACTGACTGACTTGATATATAAAAAGCCTATGGCGGCACAGGACTTGTTACAATGGACACCAGAAGCAGAATCTGCTTTCTGCAAACTGAAACAGTTAATAGCATCCTCATTAGTTCTGGGATTACCAAACTATCATAAATGTTTTTTCCAAACTGTAGATTGTAAGCAAGGTTATATGACATCAATGTTAACTCAACAGCACAGGGACAAGCAACTCCCTATTGCTTATTATTCATCACAGCTAGACCCAGTGGCACAGTCTTTACCTCACTGTGTACAAGCAGTAGTTGCAGCTGCAATGGCAATACAGGCTTCAGCCTCAGAAGTTTTATTCCACCCTCTCACATTGAGAGTGCCTCATGCAGTCGCAATTATTTTACTGCAAGAGAAGGTAGCATATCTTTCCCCTGCTAGGCATCTTTCCTGTATGACTATATTGTTGAATCAACCTCATATGACAATTGAACGATGCACAACTTTGAACCCTTCTACCTTGCTCCCAACCCCTGCAGATGGCACACCACACTGCTGCCTGCAGGTGATTGAGCAAAAGACACTGCCTAGAAAAGATCTCACGGATATAACCTTGAATGATGCGGAGGTGACATACTACGTAGATGGCTCGTGCAAAAGGGGTCCTGCAGGACAGAACCTAGTAGGATATGCAGTAGTCTCTGATACTGAGATTATAGAAGCAAAACCTTTACCATACAACTTATCTGCACAGGCAGCAGAATTGATTGCCTTGACACGGGCATGTACTTTAGCAAAGGGTAAATGTGTGAACATTTTTACTGACAGCCAGTATGCTTTTTCTACTGTACATGTTTTTGCGCAACAGTGGAAAAACTGAGGAATGATATCATCTACTGGCAAACCTATTAATCATGCACAGTTTATTCTAGATCTCTTAGAATCTATTGAGTTACCTCAGAAAGTAGCTATTTGTAAATGCACAGCTCATACCAAGCAACAAGATAGGATTTCAAAAGGTAATTCGAGAGCTGATACAGCTGCAAAACAGGCAGCTTCAGAAGTATTTCTTTTAAATGAGGAACTACAACCCTCTGAGATTTTAGACTTAGAAATGTTAAAGACAATGCAGACACTATGCAAGCTGAAAGACAAAAATGGGTAAAATGAGGAGCAATTCTCGAAAAGGGGCTGTATATCTCTAAAGAAGGGAAACCGATATTACCATCTAATTTGTTTAGATATGCAGCTTTGTTGAGCCATGGGCAATGCCATGTCTCAATAGGGGGGATGGTAGAGCTGGTGAACCAAATGTTCACGACATATGGATTCACCAACTATTCAAAAAAATTTTGTTTGATGTACCACATTTGTAACAAAAATCATGCACAAGGGGCGTTAAAGCCCAAGCAAGGGAGTTTCCCTACACCACCGTATCTGTTTCATACTATCTGTACGGATTTCATAGAATTGAACGAATGTGAAAATAAGAAGCATTGTCTTGTCATTGTAGATATGTTTTCCAGATGGGTGAAAGCCTTTCCGACCAAAAATCCAGACGCGGCTACAGTAGCGAAAATCCTTGTTAAAGAAATCATCCCTAGATTCGGCATTCCGGAAAGGATCTACAGTGACAACAGTACACACTTTGTAAACCAAACCATACAACAGTTAAGTAAACATTTTGGTATTTCTTTAAAGAATCATTGTGCATACCATCTGCAAACTGCAGGGCAAGTTGAGAGGCATAATGGGATTTTAAAAAATAAACTAAGGAAATTAATAGCAGAAACAGAAAAGAATTGGGTGTACTGTCTGCCCCTGGCACTGTTGAGCATGAGAACTGTTCCAAATGCAAAAGGATTGACTCCTTTTGAAAAACTATTTAGAAAAGCTTATTATACACCTCAGTGGAAACCTCTCATGCCCGCAGACCAGGAAGCCGACTGTACACTAGCAGAGTACATGAGAAATTTGTTGAATTCTAAACATCTGTTGCAGTCAAATTCTGTTTCAGATAAAGAACAAACCGAGACATCGGAAGTGGCAGTGGACCCTGGGGAGTGAATCTGGGTGAAAAAACTCAAAAAGAGAAACTTGATGACACCAAGGTGGGAAGGTCCATATCAGGTGCTCCTGTTGACACCTACTGCAGTCAAAATCGCAGAGCGGGCCTTGTGGATCCACCTAACGCACTGCAAACTAGTTAAGAACTTTGAACTGGACAAAAATCTTGTCACATGTCAAGAGCAAAAATGATAGACTCTAGAAAAATCCAAATAAAACTACTCAGAAGAGTTGGAGAAAACAGGAATGCAGAACAACCATTTCCTCAGAAGTATTGCATAATCATCTTGTTAACTGTACTAGTGACAATAATCTTTTTGTTGTGGCCATTCCTTTTCCCAGCCACACAAACTGAACTGAATAAATGTGAAGCGTTGCTCATAGACTGCACCCAAACTTCAACACTTACCAGGCCATCAAATATGTGTATGCTGAGACTTTCAACATTTCGAATTGCTGGATTTGCACAGCTTTGCCAACAGCATACGGGGGGTTATTAATGACTTCAGTCCCCCTAGGAGTCAACGAGACCTGGGAAAACTTGATTTATGATACATCAACTGTTACATCACAAGATAAAATAGCATTGCACTTGTCTGTTCCACAAAAAGGGACTGTGTGTTTTTATAAAAATGATACTGTTTAGGTGGGTTGGAGCAATTGCAATGTGACTGTTCCTTATAGATGCTAGACTAAAGCTAATAATGCAGGTTCTTATTGTAATATAAACTATGATTCATTTTTTGAACTGATGTACAAAACAATTGATGAAGTAAAACATGATTCTGTTCTTTATAAACAACTGTCTATAATTGATAGAAAAAATGTTTCATGCAGGACAAGTGTATATTCATAGTAAAGTTACTACTAAAGTAGAGGATTGTTATTTTGTATGTGGTAGGAAAGCATACAAGTGGTTACCTGAGAATTGGTCCGGCAGTTGTTTTTTAGGCTACCTGGTTCCGGCCATATGACACACGGCAGTCTTACCTCGAGGAAAAATTCGTAATGTCCGAGAGGTTGTCAAGACACCCATCAAGAAACCTGTAAATCCAGTGGGGCAAATCAATGCACGCTGGAAAAACCATCATTCTATAAGCGATAAACTGACACACATGGACTTGAGTGACAGTGTTATATCGTGGGCAGGTATATTACCAGCATATGGAGCAGTGAAATCAATCTGGGAGCTGAGAAAACTGTCTAAACTTCTCTAAGTAATGAGCAATGCAACTTTTTCCACTCTAGAATTGGTGACTGATAAACTGAATGCCATGAGAACTGTAGTGCTTCAAAACCGCATGGCTCTCGACTTCACCCTAGTGGTGAAAGGAGGTACTTGCATTTTAATCCAGGAGGAGTATATTCCTGACCATAAACACAAGATAGACAATCACCTTGAGGTAATTCAGCAAGTGTCGGCCATGACCAAACCAGGACCAAATCCATTGACGGCCTTTTTCCAGAGATTGTTTGGGGGGTGAGGCAGTATCCTAATGAACATTCTGATTGCCATCTGTGTAGGAATGATCCTACTGGGGATATGTGTTTGCTGTTGCATCCCCTGCACGAAAAGACTGATTAAAGACTTTATAGACATTTCAGTTTCAGAAACCTTATATCAAGGTGCTAAATTTGAAGAACTGTTGAAAAATTGAAAATGCTTTCATAAGTTTAAACTGAATGACTCTCTTAACTGCAAATCCTGAGTAGGAAGAGGTTAGGGGAAGAAAAACTGTTTATGCTTATTCTGAAAGTAGAATAAAAGTATTAAAAGAGGGGAAATGTTAGAAAAATATGTATTAGTGTATGTATTAGTAATATGCTTAGTGCATTTAAGGTTTGAAAAGGGTTAACACATTTATTCTATTTCACACTGCATAAATCTGTACAAACTGCAGAAGCTTTCCAATCTTGTATGTCATGAAATATGCACAGTTACAATCTTTGCTTATGGTCTGAAAATTTACATGGAAGCAGATAATTTCTGCTTGTGTCAGGAAAATAATAAATAGATGTATCACTTGTATTAATGTTATGAGATTTAGACAAGGAATTCCGCTTATGCTGTGAGAAAATACACAGCTGCAGAAGCTATTGATAATAAGAACAAAGACTGCTTGAAAATATATGAACTGCAATCAGCGTTTACTTGTGTCTAAGCTAGAAAAGTACCTTAAAATGTAATACATGTATTAGAACTACACAATAGAAGCTTGTAGCGGGCTAAAGCCCCCAAGGTCAGGTTGTTTTTCTCAAATGTTTTTCATAAATCCAGTCATGTCAGCAGAAAATCTGAGTAACATCTGCTTGTAGAACAATACAGAAAGTTGTGTTTAATTATGTCAACTATAGAAAGCAACATTTTGTAGAACAGTATAAGAAGACCATACTTCCTGTTAGTAGTTAGGCAAAATCCTGTATGCGCATGTTTTTGTCTCCTTGCTGCAAGTAATAAAAGGTGCCATACCTGAACCTTACGTGAATTGGTGTTTGAAGTTTTTTCCTTTGACAGTTATGAATACTGCAACAGATGAATAGAAGGACATCATGACAAGACATGCAGATTAACAATCAACACAAACTTCAGTACAATACCCTTTAACTATATAATCAAACAGTTTAGCCCATGGCACTGTTTAATTTTTCCAAGAGGAGGCATCAGTGAGGATAAGTAGCAATCTTAGGAAATCAGCAATCATAATACACAAAGATATTTTACACCAGTGCTCACAATATGAATACTGAATTTGGGAGTTAGAAGGCCAGTCTGTCTGAAGTAGACATAGCAGGTGTTGTGGCTGCCACTGGTGGGTGGAGGGTCAGTTTTGCACAGTCTGGCAGACTCCATGAGGGACAAAGGAAGCTGAAGCAGGTAGGTACAATGACACAGGGTAGTGATGGTGACATAAAAACATTCTTAGTATGACATATGAATGGAAGCATGCTTACAGTGTCAATCTGACTTAATTCCACTGATGTATGATGTTAGGAATAACAGCTGGTCCCTTCTGCAGTGATGGCCCTTGATGCCAGTTTCCAAACTCTTAACTAATAGCAGTGCTCACATGGGATGTGCTGAAAAACTGGTTTGATGCATTGTGGCCCAAGGTAAGCAGACAATGAGTCTCAGAAGAAGAAGAAACACTGCTACCTGTTATGTCAACAATTTCAGGATCATTATCTTCACAATGAGACTAGAAGTGAGAGGGAGATTAAAAAAAAACACCAGCTCTGTGGTATAGAGAGATAACACCCTGACTACAGTACAGGTGACACAAATTCAAACAGCAGCTTGGTCACCTGTATGAACTGACTGGGGAAGATGGGAGTGAGTGGTTATTGCTGGATCACTCATCTTGGGGGAGAGGAAGAAGGCTCTGACTCATCACATGTGTGACAAGTAGTGGAAGCACCAGGTGTTTTACCCAGTGAAGCTCAAGTCTAGCAAGCCTATGCTGCTGTTACCCAGTAATCCATAAAAAATTCAGTGCATGAAGGCACACTTCCCTTTGGAAAGCAGCACATAGTGGAGTTCAGGGCAGCCATCACAGGGAAAGGGGGATACTGTGCCAGGGGAGATGATAGGCAGCCCTACAAGACTGGTAAACTGGACTTTTTCCTACCACTTGACTCTTGCAGCAGAACAGATGAGTCGATAGAAATTCCCAGGCAGGCTTGAATGAGTTGTAGGGTTTTGCCTAGTCCAGGAATGCCCATCTTCCACTTTCAAATAGCAAACAGACCAATATGGTACAAGTAGGAAAGCCACCAGGCTCTGTACTGCAGGGAGTAAAAATAAAAAAATAAATATAAAGCTTTACCTTGTGCTGTAATATCAAGGGTTAATGTAATGGCCTTAAATCTATGGCATGAGTTTCAGCTCCAGTGATTTACCCTGCATATTTTGTGACTTAGATCAAGTAACTTAAACAAAAAGTGTTCCTGGGTCGCCACACTATAAAAAGGTATTTGTACTTAGCTGGTTTACTAGAATAATAAACAAATCATCCAAATTGCCTATGGGATTGTATTACAAAAAATAAATAAATGAAAACAGCAGGTAGGCTAAGATGATCTTCAAAAACAGCTGCTAAATACTTCTGCAGCACTCAGACAGGAAAAGAAGGGAGATTGTGGGGCCAAACATCTGCTTGGTGTCACATACTGTGTCCATCAGTGCAGTTTACTGATTAAACAGATATTTAAGCAAATTACTTCCTTGGTGAAGTTGGAAAAGGATGCAGATTGTATGCATCTCTTTGATTAAGTGGACGCCACATTCATCATAAGCTACCATAAACAGACATTAATTCTGACCCTGAGAACGTTTGCTAGGCCTGGTTTAACTGAGCAGCATGTTAGACTCTTTGCATCCCTGAGGGAGATGGGATCAAAGATGGTTCATGTTCTTGATAAAATGGCACAGGAAGTAGAAATACAGGTCAAGCTTTGGAAGTTAGATTCTGGTGGATCCAGTCTTAGCCATTAGACTTCAGACTTGGTTAAGAAGAATTATACTACACAAATGCACTGGACAATGAGCCAAGGGCCATCAGTGTTATGATTGTTAAATCATCACTGTGCAGTAAACTAAGGTGCATTATAATGTAGGCACCTCTACCCCATAACCCTGAGCAATAAATATACTATCTTCAAGGTCACATCAACTCAAAATTAAGGGAAAATGTGTTTCCCTGTCTTCTAAGTTGGTGCAGTATATAAAGACACTGGGCTCCCCCCACATATTGTGGAGTGCAATAGACATTGCCTCCTGTAAAAGCACTTAGACATTGTGCTTGAAATTGAACATGTTGTTTTGCCTTTGTAATGAAACAGTGTTGCTGATATGCCTGACATTGGGAAGTTCAACATCAGTTGGAACTAGAGGACCCCAGAATGTATCCACAACACAATATTAAAAGCCTTTTAGAATATGTCCAATCACATTGATAAGCTCCACCCCTCAAAAGTGGTACATAATATTATTTACAGGATCTAGACATGAATTTTACCCAAATTCCCATCAGAAGCCAAAGATGCTACCAGAGCACAAATGACAGAGCTCTATACTGACAACAGCAAGTCAACACTGCTGAAATGAGTTTCATAGTTATGAAACTTAAACATATGCCATGAACCCCAAAATGAATAAAGCCCTGCAAATGCAGTCACCCACATATCTGTTATAATCTCCTATGAATAGCCAGACAACAGATGCCATCAATCTAATACTGATACCATATCTTTTAAGACGTACTGCACACCAGGTACTAGGCATCAGTACAATTAAATGCTGGACAATAAAACTCCAACCTGAGATGTGCAACTAGACAAAGGGAAAATGTATTTATTTATTTATTTATTTATTTATTGCATTTGTTGACCGGGAAAATCCTCTGGGTCTGGAGAAGCCCATTTTCAGTGGAGGCCCAGCAAGAAAAGCTCCACATTATTACATACAATTAACAAATTAAAACATTGTAGATACATGAATAAAACAGATATATTACTAGATACAATTAGAACAATTGTTGAAACATAAAAATGGGCAGACAGTAGAAAGGATAAGACAACCGGCAGAGATGACTATGTGTTAGGACATAAGACCATCCAAGGAAAGCACCAAAGCAGTTATCCAAATAATAATTAAAATTATATTTAATCCTCACAACAGCAGAAAGAAAAAAAACATTAAACCCTTCTATACATCCTCCTACTCCTACATGAAACCAGTGAAATAACTTCACTTTTGTAATTTTCTAAAAGATAGCACAATGCAAGCTGCTTATATAATTATGATTCAAATTATTTAAAAAGGGAGAACATGAATTCAATAAAGTTTTCTTCTGCTGCCTTTAAATTTTTGATTGTTTCTTCAAATAAAGTGTTAGAAATACACGCTTATAATTCAATTGAACAGGTTTACAATTTGTTTATCTTGTAGTCAGCACTCTCTAAACCTGCAAATCATAGCAGTGCCTTATCTCATGCAGAAAGTGTGAAAAGGAAACTGATGCTTGCCCAAGGTATGTGTAATCTGCAAATATCAAAAAGGAGGGAAGAATTCATTCCGACTTGACTAGTGGCCCCAGCATTGGAGGAGCCAGGCAGGGACGGGAAGAGGTGAATGGGCATAGCTTGATCATCTCTCAGGAATGAGTGGATTTGCACATGCTCAGGAGCACACTAGGTAGTGCTAACTTCCTGGGTGAGGCTGGGTAGCTCATCACTTATGCCTTATGGGTTGGGGCATGGATGCTTGGAGGGACTGTCCCTTGTGTAAGTGAGGCATGGCCTCCACCATCACCTCACTGTATGCCTTTCTCCTAATCTTCACCATGTGTATATCCTTAGGGATGGTGGAAGCTAAAGCAGAAAAACTTGAACCACCTCAATGGCTGTTTAAATGATGGTTCCTCCTGGTTGAACCTCATCCAGGTAATGGGGTCGACCATCACCCATGTGACTGATAGTAGAGGGGGCTGTTGAGCAACTGACAGCAAGGGCAAAGTGTGCAGAAAAAGAACTCCATTGAAGGCAGTGTTGCTGAGGCACTAGAGGTTATAATAAATCTTTTTCGTTATATTGGGCTCTGGAAATTTTTTGTTGTATATACATTTTTTTCTGTTTTTAAGTTGTTTTTAGTGAAAAAAGTGTCTTGCTATTTTAGATATCCTAAACTGATTAAAAATGCAGAAAGAAATAGGACAATACTTTTATGATAAATATCTTCATATTGCTGAATGTTTTTGCACTGATACCTCTTGTCCACTGGCTGTGAGTCTGCTCTGATCAGCCATACTCTGCTAGGACTGTTAGTGTTGTCTGTAACTTTAACAGTATTCTGCAATTATTTATCATTTAGCCTTTTGCCTTCCCTAAAAGACTTTGGAGCTGCTTGGCCATCGGACTGTTTGCTTGCCTCCTTACAGCCTTCAATAAAACAAGTAAAGCTTTCATATGTTTGAACTTTATGATTATATTATACCATCAGATTTCCATACAGTGTTGAATAATGTTGATCTGTTGATCTGTTTTATTGAAAGTGGTTTCTAAGAGTTCATTTTTTTATTATTACATTTAAGTTCATTTTTTATTTCTACATTGTTTATTATTACATTTAAGTTCTGGAGCAATGGAAAGCTGGTTAAGACAAACTATTTTTTAAGTGGGAAGTCAGTGCTGAACTGAATGCATAGAAAGTCCTTTTCTTGTGAATGTATTTCAGAGTTAGATCCAGCACTAGGTGATCTAGGTAGTTGAAAAAAGGCACTCTGGGTGACCACTGGCTGGGGGGTTCTGCTGGCTGGGAGATGCCACAACATTTTATTTTAATTAGAAAAAAAAATTACATTTCTTCTTTAAGGACTCGTTCTGCATTGCATACGCCCACTTAACTTTCCCCTTCCATTCTTTTCTGTGTGCATCACAACACACGCATGCAGTCACACTCTGCATGATTGATGCACACACACATAACTTTCCCTTCTATTTGTCTTCCACTGCTGCTCACATGGAATACAAATGTGGAATAACTTGATAGATTCCACTGATAAGTGTATAGAGAAAGATTTTGTGTGTGTGTGTGTGTGTGTGTGTGTGTGTGTGTGTGTGTGTGTGTGTGTGTGTGTGTGTGTGTGTGTGTAATGCCCTTAGTTTGGCTGACAGGTTAGTTAATTAACTTGATACTATGTTACAAGGGAGAAGAGCCTAAATCCTCTATACTAGCTATCAGACTGCTCACTTGCTTAATTATCAGGGGTGCATATTGAAGGAATCTGAGTTTCAGTGAATTTTCAAGGAACTGTGAGTTTCAAAGGAAGAGAAGTTTACTGTTGCTCAGTCTAGGTCTGTCTTCTGTGTGCAACTGTTTTGCTTACTGTTGCTCAGTCTAGGTCTATCTTCAATGTGCAACTGTTTTGTTTAGCAAATGTCCCTCAGTGTTTGTGCTATGGAATTTGAAAGCACTGTCAGTTGTACAATAGGTAGCATACATGCATTTGAAGTAGAAGGTTGCAGGTTCTATGCCCAAACCATGTAGAAAGATTGCTGATGCTGCGATGTTTTGCTGGGAATGCTGCACTCCTGAGTGTGTCCTCCTTTGGATGAGATACCTAGCAACTATAAAACTGTTGTTGGTTTGCCAGCCATTCCCTTTTGCAATTTTACCAGCTTACCAATTTTTTTAATGCAACATCAGCAATTTATTTTTCAAGGGCAGCAAGCATTGAATTTGTATGTGAAACAGTGAAATGTAAAGTTGTTTGCCAGCAGCAACCTCTTCATTAGTTACAGATCTCTTTAATGTAGAATTAATCAGATGAATTTTACTTCTGCAGAGATTGCACATATTTACCGATATTGGTGGACAGTAATGACAGAAGCTTGAGTGACCTTATATGATTGAAATGTTTTGAAATGGGCAGTTCTGTCATTATTGTTTATACATTTTTTTTATTGCTTACTGGAAAAATGCTCAAAACTGCAAATTCAAACCAAACTCTAACAAGTTGTGCTGTATTGTACAAGAAATATAAATACAGTCAGGAAGGTAAATCAAAGAACACATGTATGTATGCATGGTCCTAAGAATGTGTGCAAGTGGTCTGTGGTTTGAAAACAGCCTAAAGGTAAACTTAATCCACCACTGGCCAGATGCATTATCTTTGAAAGTGGATTTCAATGTTGTTTTAATGAATGTGAATTTCAAGGGCAGAGAAGTTTATTCTTCATTCTAGGCCTGTTTTTATTGTGAGACTGTATTGTTTTGTTTAGCAAATGGCTATCAGTGTTTGTGCTATAAAATTTGAAATAAAAGTTTTAAATTAAATTGAAATATCAGTAATCAATGTGTAAGTAAAGAAGAAAACAGTAATGTACACTGACAGGTTTGGACAGTGTTTACTGTAACTGGGGAAAAATAGTCAAGCGATGGGATACTGGAATGGCTGCTGAGGGGGGAGGGGACTGCTGCCAGGGGGATCCATTACCCTGCCTAGAGCCTCATTTGACCATGATTCAGCTCTGCATTTACTGTGTTGGCTCAGTATGTTAAAAATAATGCTGTGTGCATTTCTATGTATATTTAACTTTTCTTAGTATGCTACTGACATAGAAGTTTAACATGACAGACCAAAACTCAGTTCAGATGGCTCAGTGGTCACTGCTCATGGCTGTGCTTTGAGTATTTTTCTGCCTTTTCTGTCACCAGCTAAGAAGCTCATTAGATTGACACATCCTAAAATAAAGCCACTAATTGTTGAAACAAATTACTTGCTAAAGGGATCTTCCTGCTATGCATGAGTTTTTCTTCCATCTTAGTCTTTGGACTCTTGGAAGCTTGGAAATAAAGTGTTTGGGCTTCATTTTGCATCCAAGGAAGTACACTTAAATTACTGTCCTTATCTTACCCTTTAAATCAGTTTTGCGAGGTTCTTGTTTGTGTTCTGAGTCTGAACCAAAAGCTATTAACTAAACACATTTTATAGTTGCAGTGCTTTATATTCTACAGTGCTTTTCAAGTTGATTATTCTCTGCCTAGCTGTTTAAATTGGTTCTGAATGGGCTCTCATTTTATTGCATGTTTACTATCTCCTTCCTGAATCTGAAGCTACAGCTATAAACTGATTTGGGTTTTATTGCATCCATTGTTATTTTTCTGAGCTTTTAAATGAACTACTAGCACTGCTCATCAAATTCTGTGTTTGAGCAACTTTTAAAACTTCCAACTTTGGACGGTTCTGCGAACTGTAACTAGAGCTTGTGGTAATTAAACCCAATGGGAGTGCACCATAAGCCCTTTGCAACATCCTAGTTATTTTCTATTACATGAGCAGTCCACTGCCTTAGTCTTTGGATTCTTGGAAGCTTAGAAAAAAAGCATTTGTACTCAATTTTTCATCTAGGGTAGTGCACTTAAACTACTGCACTTATCTTACCATTTAAATCAGTTTTGTTGTTTCCCACTCACCCACCCTTTTCCTGTGGCACTTTTAAACTTTTAGGTTTTTGAGATGCCTACTCCTACTGTATATCTGGCCAAAGAAGCTCCTCACAGTCTTGTCTCCTCTGTTCATCTTACTGGACACTAACAAACAAACCAGGGAAAGCCATCCCCTTAGACTGCTAGTGTGCTTTGAAACTACCTTAAAGTGTGTGTTCCTCATTGTTGGTCTGTCTGCCTTTAAATTTCCTTGTAATTACTAGTTGCTAGCTGTTTGCCTTGTTTCTTGTACAGTTTCAGTTTTGGCTTATTCATGTGTGATTTTACATTAAGATGACTAGGACAGTAATTCTAGTGGCAGCAGAAAGATAGCATGGTCCATCCAAGTTGGGAAGCATACAGTGAAGCTTAAAGTGAGAATTACTTGCTGTAATTAGCTGTTTGATTTGTTTCCAGTACCGTTTTCACTTTTGGTCAACTAAAGTGTGTTTTTTTACATTAAGAATACTGGGACTGCAATTCTAGTGGCAATAGAAAAGTAGCCTGGTCTGTCCAAGTTGGGAAATACACAAGGAGATTATTTCATTGGCCAGAAGGCTTATTAGTTTATTTTATTTTTATTTATTTTACATTTGTTAACCTGGGTAATCTGACTGGACACAGGTCCATTTTCAGCAGAGGCCCAGGGAGAAAAGCTTCAGCATTAAGTAAATGTTTAAACAAAAGTAAATAAATTTCTGTGTACAGCAGTGTACAATAACAAGGCAATTGTATACAGTAAAACCATATATACAATGAAAAACTTAGTTATTAATTGGAAAAAATACACGGTTAATAATACATTACATCTACATCTTCAATCCGCAGTATTAGTATCATAGACTGTAGTATGAGATACAGTTGGTGAAATTAGTAAGAGGGGTGTATAGAGGGGCAGAAAAGAAGGACTTATGTAATACATGGGCACAACCAGTTTTTCAGTAAGTGTGTTTTAAGTGAGTTTTTGAAGAGTGTTGTAGAGGAGTCAGAGGTCAGAGCAGAGGGAAGATTGTTCCAGGTTTTAGCTATAGTGTGGGAGAATAGAGCTTTTCCAGCAGAATTGTTAGCCCTTGAGATACAGAGGAGAGATTTGTCGGAAGAGCGGAGAGGACGATTTGTATTATAGAGGGTAAGAAGTTGGCCTAGTGCAGGAGTTTTTTCAGGATGTCTTGTCACATTATATGCAATGACTAGTTGGTGATAGTTTAGGAGTTGGGGAAATTCTAGCCATTTCAGTTCCTGTAGTGCCTGGCAGTAGTGGGTTCTAAAAGTGGAGTTATTGGCAAACATAGCGATTTTATTATAATATGATTCGAGTTTGGCAAGGTCAAGTTTTCTAAGGTGGGTAAGAATTGGTGAAACATATATTAGAGTGGAAAAAAGGTGAGTTTGGGCTAGGGTAACTTGTGCTTGTTGAGAGAGGGATTTCTTGTGTCTGTATAGAGTTCCCATTTTTTATGCACCTTTTTTATAGTTTGTGAAATATGGACATCAAAGAGTAGATTTTTGTCAATTTCTACACCTAGGAGTTTGGTATGATCAGAGGGAGAGATAACAGTGCCATTATTAGAAGAGATAGTGAAGGATAGAGGGGTAGACATAGTTTTGATGGGGTGAAAAGTAGCAGTTTAGTTTTGTTAGGGTTTAGGATCAGTTGGATTTGTGTGATCCAGTTTTCCATGGAGCCAAAGGATTCCTGGGTGAGTTGTAAAGTTGCAAGAGTTGAAGCAGAACAGATAAGAGTAGAGTCATTAGCATACTGTATGTGTGAAACATGCTGTGTGGTGGTATGGAGATTATTGGTAAATATGGAGAAAGGAAGTGGGCCTAATACTGAGCCTTGTGGTAGGCATATGGTAGTTGGGAATAAGGGGGATAGTGCACTTTGCCATTGGACAGATTGCTGCCTATCTGACAGGTAACTTTTAAACTAGGTTATTGAGCCAAGGGTGAAAGATAGGGAGGCTAGGGAGTCAAGTATTAAGGAATGTGAGACCATGTCAAATGCCTTGGAGAGGTCTAAAATATTGCAGATACAAAGTTATTATTATTTCTGTGTTGATTGACTAAATCAGTGAAGGAGAGCAGAGCAGTTGTTGTACTATGGTGTTGCTGGAAACCATGCTGAGTGGGTGAGAGGAGATTATGTGAGTTTAGAAATTTCATTACTTGGGAATGTATACATCTCTCAAGTATTTTAGATAAGGGTGATAGAGTGGCAATGGGGCGATAGTTTGAGTATTCATAAGAGTTTCTGTCTTTGTGAAGTGGGATAATACAGGATACTTTCCAGAGTTGTGGGACATATGCTTCTTGTATGGAGCGGTTGATAAGGATGGAGATAGGGTAGGATAAGGATTCAGCAGCTATTTTAGGAAGTTAGCTGATAAGTTGTCAGTGGCAAGGGTGGTAGGTTTTAGTTTTTGGAGGAGTTTTTTAACTGTGGAGGTAGGAACGGGTGAGAGTATAAAGGGTGGGATGTTGTCAGGGCATTTTGCAGGGGTATGTGTAGGGTTGTCTTTGGATAGATGGGAGGATAGTGTTAAGATGGATTTTGTGAAATGGTGATTAAATTAAGAAGCAATGTCCTTATTGTCCTTGGAGGAGTTAGGGGAGGGAGTGGCAATTTTACCTGGTTTTAGAAGGGTGTTTATGGCATGCCAAAACTTTTGGGGATCTTTTGAGTGTCTGTTTTGGATGTCAAGGAAGTAATTTTGTTTGTTGAGTTTGGTTTGTCTTTTGGCCTGATTTCTGAATTGTAGGTAATTTTGTTTGGTTGCGGTAGTATTGTCCCTCTTCGAGGTCTTCCAAGCCTTGTCTCTATTTTTTAGTAGGGCTCTAGTTTCCCTGGTTAGGTTAGCCATGGTGCATAGTTTGTCTTCGCTCTAATTTTTCTAATGGGTGTGACTCTGTCAAGAACATCGATGAGAATATTGTTAAAGTAGTTAATGGCCTGGTCTAAGTTTAGGGTTTGTAGTGGTTTCCAGTTACTTTGTTTTAGAATATTGTTAAGTTCTTGTATATTTAGTTGGTTTGGTATGTACTTATTATCGCAACTAGATCTCACAGTCAGAACCTCGTTTTGTAATTCTGAATTTTAGCAGACAATATAATGTTATTTATGGATCTTAACTATAATCCATTTCATTATGTTTTCTGTACAAGTTTTTAGGGAAAGGTATTTTATTTATGGATGATCACACAGTCATATACTTCGAGCGTGGTGTAATACTGTTCAGAGACTTTTATCAACCCATTTTCTAAAAGAATTTCACAGAAGGCCAAAATGGCACAGGAGAAATACCTTAAATCAGAGAGATTTTTAAAGACTGCTGCTATAAAGTTAATTGGTGTAATAAAATGTTTGCATGGACATACATGCTATGAAAGATATGACATTTGAACTTGAAACAGTAGTTATTCGTAGGTTGACTGATGTGCTCAAGTCTTTGCCCAAAAAATACAGCTTGAACTTGTGGCACAGTAACAATATAATAGGAAAGGCACACTTCACGTACAGTTGTGAACACGGTTGGTAGGAATGCTTTGCATGACAGATTTCACCAGCAATTTTATGGAAATGATGATGCCCTTCTCTGTACCCAAATGTGAAAGTGCGCCTAAGTGATGTAAAAAGTTGTTGGTTGAAACAGCCACCATAGAGGAAAGAGTAAAACTCATTAGGCTGTTACAACACTCCCTGTTCTATCAGTGCCACCTGACCCTCCAGAAAACCCAAAACATTATTTAAAGATATCAGCAAGAAAGAGAGAAAGACGTAGTAAGGAGTGTGATATTCTTCTCATAAGAAACTTTGAGTACATTTCTCATCTAAAATTCGGAATTACAAAACAAGGTACAGAGTGTGCGATCTGGTTGTGATAATACGTAAGTACCGTTGGTTTAGTCACTTTTCTTTGAGTCTATAATTTTGGCCTGTTTGCTCATCTCTTTGCTCAGTTCCATATAGCTCAAATGCTTGGCATCCTTGTTCTCAGAATGTTTGGCTTGCATCTGGTGCCATCCAGGCTAAGATAACTTTAAAATTCATTTTTGCACTTTTCTAAGTTATTTCTGAATACTGCTCTCATATTTCCAAATTATTTTAATACAGCTTTCTTCATTTCATCACTGTAAAGTTTATTAGCTTTTCCTTGGTCTAGTTGGTACTAGTGTGTTTTGAAATCACATTAAAATGTGTGTTCCTCATTGCTGGCTTCTCTACCTTAGAATCACCTTGTAATTACTTGTTGTAGCTAGTTGTTTGATTTGTTCCTGAAACCTTTTCACTTTTGGATAATAAATTGTGTTTTTACATGAAGAAGACTGGGACTGCAATTGTAGTAGCAGTGGGAAGGTATCCTGATCTGTCTGAGTTGGGAATACTTGGGGAGGCTTAAAGTGAAATCATTTCATTGGCTAGATGGTTTATTAGTTGGATTATTTACTTTTCTTTGAGTCTATAAATTCCACTGCTGATCAAGCAGTGGCATTTCCTAGTGTCTTGGATAAACACAGGCACTTGGAAACTAAATTTTGCCTGTAAAATTTCCCTTGAATCCACACTGTAATGTTGCAATCTGAAAGGCCCCTCACAATACATAAAAACAGTAATCCGAAATAGTTAAAACTTTTATTCCAAATGCACAAATGATGGAGAAACAAGTAAATGATTAAGCTCTTTCGTCCATGTAACTGGACTTCCTCAGAATGTAATTACTGTTTGTAGATCCTATTGCAAGAGAAGTGTGCTGTATCTTTAAGAAGCATATCAAAGCTGTATGTGCACATATAAATTACAGACACGTGCACTCCCTAGTGCCATTTTGTAAGAGCAGCGACAGTGAGAGCATGCATGATCACAAGTGTTATTTTGTATATGTTACCCAAGTTAAAGTCAGTAAACCTTTATAGTGATGTGTTTGTATAGAATAAAGCTGCTTGAACAGAACCCACGAAGACTCTTCTATTGTGTCCAAAGTAGGAGAGTGCCATAGTGTCAGAACCGGGATCAAAGAGAATAAAATCCAGAGCCATGAGGTGCAGAGACAACAGTGAAGGTAAAACCAAGAGAAACGAGCACAAACAGAGCCAGAAAAGGTAATGAGAAGTAGTATAAACTGTTTATTTGATAAAAGAGATAAAACAGGGCATTTCAAGGGCACAAACCACATTAATGAGCAAGCAGAAGGCACAAAACGTTTGTTGGCTAAACAGAATGTTTAAAATAAAGGTATTATTATTACAATTAACAGTAAAGCAAAACAAGCATGTTCAAAGCAAAATGAGTATGTTTAAAGATAAAACGGACATGTTTGAAGTAAAGCAAGTGTGCTCAAAGCAAAACTGCGCATGTTTAGAGTAAAACAAGCACAAAAACGTACGTTGGTCATAAAAAGGGCTTAAACAAACAAAATGAATATAATAAGGCAAAATGAGATAAAAAGGGCACATTAAGCAAAAATAAAGCAAGGGGACTGCAAGCATTTTGGCAAAGTGCTATGTTTCGGCAAAACTATGACTTCATATTGCATCAAAGGCATAACTAAAGTTATTCAAAGTTTCTCAAAGTGTGCAAAAGTGCTTACAGTGTGTGCTTATTACTGTGCATGTGTTTCAAAGAGTTTATTGTGTGTGAAGTCCAACTAGTTTGAGAAATACAGTCAAAGTATAGCCATTTCGAAAAGTTTCTTGTGCTGGGAGTGTCTATTCGCAAACAGCCGCCATTACAGAGGGTTTCTTGCATTGTAAAGAATTGCCTAGCAAGGTACCACCATTTTGGGGACATTTCAGTGTGCTGTATGCAGTTATTTGCAAAGTGCAACTACTTTGAAATGTTATTGAGTTTTGGGCAAAAGAGGTCCAATTTATTCATACCATGCAGCTATTTGATATGTTTCTTACACTGATAAGAGGTGATTTATTGCAAAAATAATATTACAAGTATATTACAGTGCCCGAGAGTTTATTTCACTCGCATCATAAAGTTGTTGAGATGTTTCTTAAAATTATGATAAATGACTTTGGCAAAATGATGGTAAATGACTTTAGCATTTATCCTTCCGAACGATATTACAAGAGTGCTAAACCACTGGAGAAGTTTGTTTTGCAAAGTCCAACTATTCAAAGGTACTGTGAGATTGTTCATTAGAATTATTTCAAAAAGCCCAAAAGAAAACAAATTCAGATACAAGTACTGGCAAACGTTTTGGCATATGTGCATGAGTATATATTTGTGCTTATTTGCAAATCCCTTCGCTGGTATGTATTAATATTTCAGATGGATTTCAAACCCCCCTACTACTTGTGTTTGATCAGAATATTGCAGAGAATTGGAGAATATTTGTATGATATTTGTATACAAGCAGCTTATGCAGATAGAGATGGACGCACCAGGGCATTCATTTTGCTAAACCTAGCTGGGTTAGAGGCCATAGAAAGAGAGCATTCATTTGTGTATGAATCTCCACTACATGAAGAAGAAGGTGAAGAAATTCAAACTGAAGGCTCAGTGATGCTTTCATGTTATTTGGCCGAGGACTGTTACAACTTATTGTTCTACGTAGTCCTAAGACCAGTGCAATCTTTGTTGGGTCTCAAAGATAGCTTAAAAGTTAATCTGCTTTCTTTTGCTAAAGAAGTTCATCATGTAAGTGCATTTCCAAGTTCCAATTTTTCAGAAGCCATTTTCTCAGAGTATGCCGATATTTTTGATGGCAAGTTAGGCAAACTTCCAGTTGTGTATTCCATGAAGCTAGATCCAGAGGTAACTCCTGTAGTCAGACCAGCAAGAAGACTTCCAATAGCTATGCAGGATAAAGTTAAAACTCAGTTGGATAAAATGGTGCAGCAAGGTGTGATTTGTCCAGTCACAGAACCAAATGAATGGGTATTGTCTATGGTAGCAGCTCACAAAAAAGGCTCAGATGATATCAGAATATGTATTGACTCAAGAGATCTGAAAAAAGCATTAAAAAGAGCTTATCATCCAATGTGCACAATTGAAGAGGTTGCAGCCTTACTACTGAATGCCATTGTTTCTCTGTCTTGAATGCAAAGAGTTAATTTTGGCAAGTGATGCTTGATCACAAATCCTCATTTCTAACTACTTTGGTACTCTGTTTAGCAGATACAGATTCATAAGAATGCCATTTGGAATAAATTCTGCAAGTGAAGTCTTTCAGCGTGAAATGGAGCCAATTATTTCAGGATATCCTTGTGCCATAATGGTAGATGATTTATTGGCTGGAGGCAATGGTGAAGCAAAACATGATAGAAACCTCAAGAAAGTTCTAGATAGAGCACGTGAAGTAAACTTGAAGCTCAATCCTCTAAAGTGCAAATTCAGACTTCCAGAAGTTACATACATAGGTCAATTGTTTACAGGGGGTCTATATTAGAACATCGAAGTTTCACAACTTCGAATGTTCTAATACTGAACCCTATTCAGCGAAAGCTGAAAACAATGAACATACAGGACAGCAAATTTTTTCCTAGGGAAAAAAAATTGCTGTTCCAAAACACATACACACAACACAAGCACACCAAACAAACAGCAATCCACACACATACACCTAACATCTTACACCTAACCCTACACTAAGCTATACACACACCACTAACTATCCACTTACCTTAACCCAAACCCTAACCCTAAGGTCCGTCACTATCACACACTCCCCTCACCTGTGCCCTAACCCTAACTCACCTACACTGCCCTAACCCTCATGTCCACACAATCGCACACTTACCTGACCCGCACCCTAACCCTAACTCACCTAACCTGCCCTAACCCTCACATCCACACAATCGCACACATACCTAACCTGTGCCCTAGCCCTAACTCACATAACCTGCCCTAACCCTCACGTCCACACGATCGCACACATACCTAACCCGCACCCTAACCCTAACTACCCTAACCCACACTCAATCGCACACTTACCTGAACCCGGCCCGTAACTTTCCACCACAGCACTGAAAATACCAAAGCAACAGAAATAGACAACCAAATTCTTTCCCTAGGAAAAAATTTGGTTTTCTGTTGCTTCGATATTTTCAGCTTTTGCTGAATAAGGTTCTATATTAGAACATTTCAAGTTGTGCAACTTTGATGTTCTAATATAGACCCGTTTACAGGTACATGTATGAAACCTGACCCAAACAGCCATTCTTGAGATGTCAGCTCCAGATAATGTACAAGCTCTACAACATTTTCTAGGTATGGTCAACTATTCAGGCAAGCTTATACCAGAATAAAATATAACAAAAGCACAGTAGGAACCCAGACTAAGTCCAAAAACATAAATATTTTACATTTTATGGTCTGAAGAAGTGGGTTAGCCACCAGTTCTTTTATGCACATTTATGTATTATCATTAAAATTGGTTTCTACTCAACTTCAGCCTTCTGGACATCTGTTTTTGGAATATTACTGTTTTTGTACTTAGTCTGGGTTCCTACTGTGCTTTTGTTATATTTTATTCTGTTTTTTTGGGCTACTAGAATGAACCATGGCTCTAGGTGTGGACATTGAGCTTGAATATAATCCTATGGATATAATGAATGGCTCTGAGAATAGTGGTTTGAAAGCCAATAGGAACAATGTCACAAAAGTGCTGGAAACAACGTCTATACTCAAGACAATCTACAATCCATTTATGGATATGTGTTTTAAATTAGAGACTGCAGATGAAACTAATGTTAACAAATCCACAATGAATGACTTTCGTGTGTCACTTAAGGTTTTGGAAGACAAACTTTTTAAGTTTAAACACTTGCAGTGGCAGAGTTTTTTATTTGCATCATAAAATTGTTCCTAGTGGGTTACGTATTTTAAAAATGCCCTCATATGGTGACAGTTTTCCAGAGCTGCTAAAACGCTGGCAAGAACTAAATTTGCAGCTTAGCTTAAATTATATGCATCTACTCAATGAGTTTTTCATCCTGAAGAGGAATCGCTTGCTAAGGTAATCAACAGATGTTCGCTGAACTGAGGAACACCTATAAAGGTGAAATATATGCAGAGCTTATGATAGAATTGCTCTGCAGCATTTCACTTTATGAGCAAAAATTACAGAGTAAAAAGCTAAAGAAATTGAAAAGGGACTCATTGGACTTTCACAGGGGCTATATTTTTTGTGGCCCAAGGAGAATGTACATGTGGGCAGATCTAACAGCTCAAGCTGACCTCGGGAACAATGCTAAGTCAGGGAGGGAGTTCCCAGAAGGAAGAATGTCACAGGAAAGATACTCTGACCCCAGAATGCAGAAACGTGGATGTACCTGGTTCGGGAAGTATTCTAGCATTCATGGAGCCTGTTTTTAATGCTAATCTCCCTGAACAGCATGCAACAAGCCAGTTAAGTTATGGAGAAGGCACTGTATTGTCTTCGCCTTGTTTATCAAGTAGTTTTATTCTGGGGAATCAACAGGCTGTGGTTGTTAAACTGAAAGTGCGATCTGTCCAAACCCAATGAATCTATGAATTACCTATATGGCAGGAGAAACGGAAGGGGCGCTCACAGAGCCAGCAGCGCCAGCCCAGGACAGGATCAGACAGTTCAGTGAAATGGAGGAAACCAGTAACACTGAAAACAAAACCACGTCCAACCTGAAAACGAACCTTTTATTAACAAATTTGTCAAAGCGCTTTTCGGCTTACGATAGTTAGCCTTCTTCAGAACAATCAAGTAACAAAATCCACATATTTTTGTATGATAAAAAGGCGCCAAATTTAAACAATTAGTGCTTCATTAAACAATTAAGTTTTTAAAAAATATATATATATGTATCCTACAATTAAAATGCACAGAAGCAATAGTTCCAGGTAGACTCTAGAATAACCAGTTACATTTATTCAGAGAAAAAACAAATGTATGTGTATAAAACTAAAAAACATACTACTTAGTAACATAACTTAAAAAATAAAAATATATTTAAAAATAATAACATTATAGAAATACTTATCCTAAATTGTATATAAAGAACTATCTCGCCAAGCTTTTCAATTTCAAAAGGACCCCTATTGAAAGGGCTTCATTAAGCCCAGGGAAGCTGCTTGCATTTAATTTAACTTGCCATTTCAATTCTAGTTCTAATAATTTTAAAGAATGTGGGCCACCCCTGAAGTTACTTTCTAGTTTATCAATAACCATGAATTTAAACGAGTGGTCTGTAAAAGAAATAATATGTTTGGCTAGTGCGTTGTCAGCCTTCTTGTGGGAAATAGCATACATGTGTTCATAAATTCTATCTCTGAGTCTCCGCTCAGTTTTTCCCACATAGAAGGCAGGACAACAATTGCACTTAGCTAAATAAATAATGTCTTTAGAGTTACAGTTGTACTTACTGTGTAGTTTGTATTTAATTTCATCTAACATGAAAAAGTTGTTTACGAAAATGTGTTTGCACATATTACAAGCCTCGCATTTAAACATCCCAGTCGACTTCCTCAATGAATTAACTTGAAACTTCAGAGTATCTTTTAAATTACGGCCACGTTTGAAAACAACCTTAGGTCTATGTCCTATTTTATCCATTAAGGTCAAGTTGTTTCTAAACAAGTTCCAATTTTTATTTAATATATTAATACATGAGAAACTTGTTTTTACATATGTTGTAGAGAAATAATTAGTTCTATTAAAGTTGTTATTATTAGATTGTAAAACATTAGTCTCACCACTACTCAAGTTCATATTAGTCACACTGTAGGAAACCAGACAAAAGAGTCTGGTAACCGGTGATTTAGTTTTTAATTTATCATCATTTGAACTTACTAAAGAACAGAATGCTGTATTGAATAAAGGGCTTTCTTTTATTCCAGCAGTAAAAACTGACTTAACAGATGTCTTTTGGGACCTGAAGCTGTTTGCCAGAAATGTGATGTTAAATGTGATGTCTCCAGATAGAGTTTCATTGTATGATTTTTTTAAGAAACCAAGTGTTTTTACTCCTGAATTTAAACCAGCCTTAGAAGCTTTTTTAAATATATGTGAAAATGATTTAAGGAAGTATTCCATAGATAAGTGTAATGGTGCAACTTTTTATAATTTAACTTCTAAAGATAATGATTTGTTGATGACGAACCAAATTGATTATGGTTTATATACCTACTTCACAGTCGACCATCCCAGGATACCCATTATTTATGGATTACCGAAAATGCATAAAAATCCTGTCAACCCCCCCCCCCCTTCAGCCTATAGTTTTAGGGAGAGGGTGGCTGACTGAGCCTATCTCTATATATGTTGAAAAGCAACTTAGATTGGTTTTTGATACCATCACAACTGTCTTGATAGATACTAAGCAATTCCTACAAGACCTTTATCAATGGTCGAAAGACTTTAATAATTTGAAAAGTATTCTCTTTGTGACATTGGATGTCAACTCACTCTTTACGGTCATTCCAAATGATATAGGAATAGAGATTGTGAGGCTTTTCTTGACATCTGACAGAGTTTTACAGGTAAAAACTTCACTCTTCAAAGCCAAGAACACAGCATCCATGGGACCTGACAACATCCCAGGCTGCCTTCTACATGAACTACAGAATGAACTGGCACCCCACCTAAGTACCATGTTCAATCATAGCCTCACTTCAGACTTTGTGCCCATTGAATGGCGCACCATGACAGTTATCCCACTCCACAAAGGAGGGGCCACAACAGACCCCGGGAACTACCGCCCCATTAGCCTGACGAGCCTCGTCTGCAAGGCCATGGAACGTGTCATCATGGAAATCATAAACAAAGACATTGGAGATCTCCAAACCCTGAACCCCACACTGTTTGGGTTTGTAAAAGGCAGATCATGTCTCCTAAACCTGATAGACTTCTTTGAAGTAGTCACCAAGACCATGGATGAGGGTAAGGTGATTCACACAGCCTATCTAGATCTCTCCAAGGCATTCAACACCATCCCCCACTCTGGGATTATAGATAAACTCACTAAACTAGGTATAAATCCCTATGTCACAAGATGGGTTGACAACTGGCTTACTGAAAGAACCCACACTGTGAAAGTAGCAGACTCCAAATCAGACTTTAGACCAGTGTCAAGTGGAGTACCACAGGGTTCAGTCCTGGGTCCTCTCCTGTTTGGTATCTACTTCTATGAAGTGCAGGCTAACACAGAAGGTCTTTGGCTAACTAAATTTGCAGATGACTGCAAACTAGGAACCATAATTGAAACTCCTAATGATGTGGACATCCTACAAAAGGGCCTCACTGAGACAGATGCTTGGTGTCAAAGACATGGTCTCAAGATGAATGCCAAAAAGTGCATTGTCATTCCCTTTGGTAAAAATTCTGTGCCCATGAACTACCACATAGACGGTAGTCTACTTAACACCAAAAGTGTGATGAGACCTTGGGACACAGGTGGACAGTAGTCTCTCCTTTGATAATCACATCGCCAAAGTGGTCAGGAAATCTTTCTATGTGGCACGCCTCACCACAAAAAGTTTCTCATCCAGAAAAAAAGAGGTCATTGTTCCCCTCTACTCATCACTCATTAGACCCATTATAGAGAACAACACCCCTTTTGGTATGTACCTCACAAGACATCTACAACAACTGGAAAGGCCGCAAAAATACCTCACAAAGAGGATTACTGGCCTCAAACAGATGCCTTACGCAGACCGTCTCAAAAAACTCCAGCTTTACTCCATCGCATATCGCCTACTCAGAGGCGATCTCTGCCTAACATATAAAGCTATGTCAAACCCAGAGCTGTTGGACATGCTCCACTTAAAGAAATCCCAATCCCTCCGAGCTACATGCTCTAGGGACCTAAACCTTGTCACCACAATAAACAGAACATGCTGGAGGGATAGATTCCTGTCCCAGAGACTTCCCATACTCTGGAACAGACTACCTATCTATGTCAAACAGAGCTCCTCATTAGCACTCTTCAAGAAAAATCTTGATGATTGGATGGGTAATAGGAAATTCACCCCGGGGATCACTTCTGTGGTTCTGCTTGACAGGGCACAGGAAAATAATTTTCTTGGGTGGCGAAAGCCAGGGTACATTTTTGGCTAGGCTTGTATAGGCCCTAGGGCCAATAGCCTAGTACCTACCTATGAACCTATGAACCTATAACTCAAAGGTAGAGCTATTGTGTGAACTACTGGATCTAATAGTAGAGGATAATGTTCTCATCTTTGAATCAGAATATTTTCTGCAGAAACTAGGGGTTGCAATGGCCATGGCATGTGTTAGTTCATATGACAATATTATTTTGGCATATTGGGAGAAGCAGTCAGTCTTTTTAGATGCTAGGTTTAAATCACATGTGAAATTTTATAAACGCTTTGTGGATGATGTATTTTTTGTATGGCAAGGACTGACTAATCTAGTATTAGAGTTTGTAGATTATTTGCAGAATACAACTACCTTTCTTTCATTTACCATGCATTACTCTGCTGAGGATATAGACCTTCTCAACACTGTAGTTAAAAAGGATGAGCTAGGTAGCCTATCTACTAGTATGTATAGGAAACCTTGCAGGAAGAACAATATAAATCAAGTGCATAGAGTAATGAGACTACACACCAATGTAACCTTGTTAGAAGCAGCTGTGGATACTCTGTGTATAGAATTGTTAGAGCATGGTTATAGAATAGGGGTTATTGAGCGAGCTATTAATCAAGCCAGGTCTGCTATTGGCAATAAGATGTTTTTCTGACCCCTTAGACCAACGAGTTGAAGAGACATGATCTCCCAAAGGCAATGCAAGTAAGGTAATTTTAACATACTCAAGCAATATTAATCTCATTTGTGATGTGGTAAAAAATAATTGGCCAATACTTATGACGGACCCATGTGTAAGTAATGTAGTTGGGCCCTATCCATGATTTACTTTTAAAAATAATAAAACCTTGAAGCAATGTCTATGTTATAAACAGAAGTATCATGGTAGGGTACACTCTGAACTGAGAGGCACATATGCCTGTAGATTGTGTAGTACCTGCAGGCATATATGGACAGTTACCTCTGTTATGCATCCTCGAACCATGAGAAAGATTGAGTTTAATTTTTATGCTGATGCACCAATAAGAACATTGTTTATTGGGCACAGTGCACTGTTTGTGAAGGGTTTTATATTGGAGAAAACAATCAAACATTGAAGGAAAGAGTGCTTGAGGACAACAATGATATACATAACAGGAAAGAAAGTAATGCATTGGCCAAATATGTGATGGAAACTGATGACACCCATCGTTTTAAGTTCCTGATCCTGCATGACGTTGGTACTAATATTAGAGGAGGTGATATAGCTAATGAAACAGAATATATAGAGTTAAGATGGATACTTGACCTGAGGGCTACTGTGTACCCGTATCTTAATAATGCTGTGTCTTTAATACCTGTTCAGAAGAAATGAGGTTTGCATCATTAATTGGTATCATGTGATCTGATATCTTTTAATTGTATGGCTGGTTATTTGTATATAAAGTTTTAAAATATTTTACTTTTTATGGTCTGAAGAAGCGGGTTAGCCGCAAAAGCGCTCACCAGTTCTTTTTATGCACATTTATGTATTATCATTAAAACTGGTTTCTACTCAACTTCAGCCTTCTGGATGTCTGTTTCTGGAAGCTTATACCACACTTCAGTGAATTAACAGCACCTTTAAGAGAGCTGACATGCAAAAATGTTGTATCATCATGGTTGGGACAGCACCAGAAGCCATTTGAAGACCTTAAGCAGAAAATTGCTACCCCACCTACATTATGATACTATGATGTAAACAAACCAGTTACTCTTTCCTGTGATGCTTAAGATTTTGGTCTTGGCCCAGTTATACTTCAAGAGGCAGACCAGTAGCCTATGCATCTAGAACACTAACCCAAACTGAGATGCAGTATGCTTAGATTGAGAAGGAACTTTTGTCAATAGTATTTGCATGTTCTAAGTTTCATGATTATATTTATGGTCGAGCTATTCACTGAGACTGATCACCAACCTCTAGTTACTATTCTAAAGAAACCTATGTATTCCATTCCAGCGAGATTGCAAATAATGATGCTTAAATTGCAAAAGTATAATTTCAAAATGGTCTACAAAAAAGGCAAATTGTTTTATTTGGCTGATACCTTATCCAGATCACCCAGAAATACGAAAGAACAGCTTGACGCAGAGAATTTTGACTTTGATAAGATGGCAGTGTGCAATTTTTCTACCACTAGACTTGATAAGTTGAGAGAACACAGTCAGATTGATGCAGTTTTGCAGAAGCTCACTTGCTGCATTAATGTTGGAAGGCCATCAAAGCAATCTAGTGTACCACCTGAAGTGCAAACCTACTTTCCATACAAAGATTTGATGGAAGATGGCATTATTTTCAAAGGTCCTAAAATTGTAGTTCCTGCTTCCTTACAAAAAGAATATATACAGATTTTGCATCATGGTCACCCAGGTTCCACATTCACTAAGAGAAGAGCAAGAGAATTAGTATTTTGGCCTTCATTACCAAAAGACATTAATAAAGTACTTTCATCTTGTTCAGCATGTAATAGTACTAAACCGCATTTGCAAAGAGAACCACTTCAGCTAAGTCCAGTTCCTGAACTACCGCAGTCAACAGTTTCAGCTGATATCTTTGAGTGCAACAATCAACACTACTTAGTTTTGGTAGACTCTTAATCGAATTGGTTTGAGATTGAACTACTACCTAACTAACCTAACATCTACAGCTGTTGTTACTAAGCTAAAACATCATTTTTCAGTTAATGGTAGTCCACACAAACTTCTTTCTGACAATGGTACTCAATTTACTAGCCAGTTTTTCAGAAATTTGCAAAAGACTGTGACTTTGTACATGTCGCTAGTAGTTCTGAATACCCTCAGTCAAATGGTCTAGTTGAACGTGCAGTACAGAGTGCAAAACAGTTACTTGAAAGGTCAAAGCGTGACAATACCGATGTGTTTCTAAATTTGCTTAATGTCAGAAACATACCTTGTGACGATATTCTTGGCTCATCTGCTCAAAGACTGCTTTCCAGACAAACTAGAACTACGCTACCCATTACTTCCAGTTTATTGAAGCCTAAATCTAAGAACAGTAAAACCATCAAGGCTCAATTGGTTAAGAACCGTAATATTCAGAAATCTATTTATGACAAACAGAGCAGATTACTTCGTCCGTTGAAGAAAGGAGAGATGGTACGAATCCAGACAATGAAAGGTTTTCATCGAATTGGACAGATTACAGGCATCTGTGCTGAGCCAAGATCCTGCTTGGTAGATTCAGAAGGTGTAGAATATAGGAGGAACTGAAAACATCTTCTTCCTGTATTAGAACCATCCAGACCATCACAACATTGTTTCTGTGATGCAAACTTCAAATCTATGAATGAATCAGACACTGTTTCCATACCAGAATGTGTTCAAAATTCTGATTTAATTCCAGAAAATGTTCCAGACATTCCACAGGTCAAACATCTTGAAGAAACTGTTCCAGCTGCTAAATTTAATTCCCAGTTTTATGTCACACGATATGGGTGAGTGTCAAAGCCAAGTGTGAAATATGCAGCAACATGGACTTAATTGTATATATCTGTGTACTTAGTATTGTATAATGCATGACCAAGAACTACCTATGATTTCTGCATGCTAAATAGACAAGCCCCAGGATTCATTAAGCCCTGCATGACATGCAGGAATACTGCAGGAGCTGCTGCACACAATATGTCCGCTGAGCGATTCAGTATAGAGCTCCCAGGACATACATGAGCCCTCCTAGACTATTCCTGCATGAACGCCACTGCCTTATGCTAATTACCTCATTTAATAGTGAAAACCACGAAAATGAGGTGAATTAGTGATTCAGCAAGCAGGCAGGTGTTCGTGCAGGAATAGTGTAACCTGCAGAAATGTATTCAGTTACTAGCTGAATACATTTCTGCAAATAAGAAAACAGAGGCATGACAGCCTCAAATAAAGCATGTATTCCATTTATTAGGCATGCCAGTGGCCAAATATATGGCCATTGGCATGAAAAATAGTTTTAAATTTTTAAAATATAACTTTTTTTGGGGGCCAGTCTTGACCATTTAAGCATAGTGCAGAGGCACACAAATGGGATAGAGCCAAAAATAAAAAAAAAAGTGGAAAAATAAATTTTGAGCGAAATCTGCATTTTGCCATTATCGTCAATGACATGCAGAATGAAAACAATACCAGAGAATAGTGGTTGCTAAGGGGAAAGGCTTAGTGTAAGTATAGTAACTCTGGAGTAAGGCAGTGGTGTATGCAAATGTGGGGATTTATACTGAATCACAAATTTCTTCTGTCAGACTGCACTTAACCGTGTAGGTGCTCTAACACCACTGTGTAGACAAGAGGAGCAGCTAACATGAAAATGGTGTGTGTCATCTTTGCTGTAAGCACACTGGAGCTCAGTGACCCATGTTTGCCCTTAGGTAAGCACAGCTTAGGAAGGCGATGTGTCTGAGGCTGCATTTTGTCATTCCATAAAATGCAGAGCATGCTCACGTCCAGGGAGGGCCAGTTCTGCTTAAAAGTGTTTACTTTAGCTAAATGGGTGTGCGTGGCATGCACCAGGCCTAAAAAAACACAGGGGTTAGCAGAACTGTTTACATTTGAGCACCGGGAATGCACAGTGTGCATCAGGGCTTAAACGAGGAAAAAATGGGAAGGAGAAACAGCAGAAGGAAGGCAATCAAAGAGGATAACCATAGCTGGCAGGTGGAATGTATCAGAATCAGCCAATTACACAGGCATCAGCCCAGCACACTACTATAAACTATGCAAAACCTTTCAGTCTGTTTCTTCCCACAAACTCTACACCACTGGTGTACACATTCAGGGGAATTTTAAACTGACAAAACTAACAAAACATGTTAGGGGCTGCTGCTGCTTTAATTTATCAGTATGTGCTAGAGACTGTGGGTGGTGAGGAGGAAAATGCTGACAACTAACTCAGACTGAGGAGGAGGAGAGTGTTCAGACCCAGGGTAACCTACCAGGGCTATTTGATCTGGAGATAGTAGGGCGCTACAGGGTGGACAGGGACATACTTCAGCAACTTGTTGAGCTGTGCCGGCCTCACCTCAGACCCAGAACCAACAGAGGGGAACCCATCCCAGTGGATACCTAGGTATGTGTAGCCTTACGAATACTAGCTACAGGTACTTTCCAAAGACCAACTGGGGATACCATGTGGGGTCTCACAGGCATCTGCGTCCAGGATACTCCACCAGTTCCTGACTGCCATGCGACTGCATGCTGCCTAGCATATTTACTTCCAAAGCACCCATGAGAAGAGGACCAGCAATATACATCTTTTCCACCATGTAGCAGAATACCCAGAGGTACTGGGTGCCATAGACTTCATGCACATCCACATCAAAGCACCACTCAGTGACCAGGGTAGGGTCCACCTAAACTACATGGAATTCCACTCCATCAACTGCCAGGTTGTGTGTGATGCCCAGAGCATTATCATGAATGTGCTATCACAACTTCCACATCTAGCATTCATCACATCTATACTGGGCATTTGCCAGTGGGGACATCCCATATGACCATCTGATGGGGGATGCTGGCTATGCACTGGAGCCGTGGATGATGAACCCATCAGAAATGCACACACACCCACACAAGAATGACATAATGAGGCATATGCACAAACCAGGATCATTATAGAGAGTGTGTATGGGATGCTCAAGTCACAGTTCTGCTGTCTTGACATATCCGGTAGAGCCTTGCAGTACTCTCCAGCCACATGTGCACACATGTTCACAGTTTGTGCCATGCTACACAATATGATCTTGTGTTAACAGCTGCAGCAGGAACAAAACGGGGAAGGGCCACACAGCCCCCCACCATTGCCAAGGTCTCCACCAGCACAGAGGAACATGGAGGAGGAACATCCTGAGCCTGGCCCTGTAGGCAGACGGAGGCATGTCCGGTATGCCCTGTCCTTGGCAAAGAGGCAACACACAGCACATACACTGACACTGTAGGACCTAAGGGACTGATCTCTCTCTCACTGACTCACACACACAGTAAAATGGATGTCAAACAACACACCACCTATACCCTACCATGTATAGGCAGTGTACTGTGTGCATCCAACATAGTCATCCCTCAAGCACCATTCTCACAAGAGCCTCAGGCACAAAGTAAGTCAGTCTCCTTAACAAAATTAATGAATGGAGTGGAATGTTCTGATAGCATATCTATGGTATTGATTCGAGCATGCAAGGGAATGGGGTGGCTTACTGGGATAGCAGCAGACAGCTGACAGCTTTGTAGGACAGCAGGAAGTATATTCCCAGTACTGGCCTACCCACACCATGCAGTACCACCCTAGTTGACAAATACCACTGCAGTATATGTGGTAAGCCAAATAACTGGTAGGGTCATAGGTCACATGCATGAATGTCAAAGTGGGTATCCCATATCCACCCCAGCCTCACCTAGCAGATCAGCTGTAGAAAACCATACAGAAATGCCTGGCAAAGGCCCCCACATGGTGACATACATGAAATCCCCACCTACAGACGTTTACACAGTGATATCACAGCACGTCTGGCAGTGGCAGTATGACTTTGAAAGATAAGAATTTTGAAACTACAAATGTCTATGCAAGAACAATCTGACATGTGGTTGATACTGTTATGCCTGTAGTCTGAAAGATAGGGCACACTACTATGCTAAATGGGACCAAAATGTTAAGCAAATATCAGCACATTCTCTTCAAATGTGTATTGTGTACAGATGTGTCACCCCCCCCCCATAGTCCCACAGAAATGCAGTAACATGTCCCTAGCCTTAAGCAGCATCCAGCCATCAACTAGAGTGATGGCTCAACACAAACAGAAAGCAATTGTCATTAACACCCACAGTCAACTTACTGGTGCCATCCCAGGGTTGTCCACTAATGACAGCCTGGGAACATATGATCATCAGAATGCACTGCCTTGCTACAGATGGCCTGCATCTGTCACACCTGGCCTACAGGCCTGTGGCAAATGCCCATGCCTCACCCACAGTGCCCTGTTAGGGAGTGTCATAGGGTTCATAACACCAATATAACATAGTCTAAAAAAGGCAAAGAAAGGCCATGCTGCTAACTGCTAGGAGAAAACCTGCCAGTGTCAAAGAGTCAGAAATCTGGCCAAAGCCATGAATAATGGGGTGAAAATGGTACAAAGAGAAGGACACTTTTGAAATGCTGCTCTAATAATGTAATAAAGTTGATGGAATGATTGTAGTAGCATGGAATGTCTGATGGGTACAAAGTCAGAAATTGCAATGTCAAATGTCAGTAATATCTGACTTTAACCCTAAGTGACTTGCAAAACACTTTTCCTTGAAAACCACACTCGTTTACATAACCGACAAGATATACAAGTCATGAATGTGGACATTTTGTGATACTCTGTACAGTCGACAGGCAAGGCGAGGAGTCTAAACATGGAAACGCACTCATTGCAGGCAGTCCTAACCCTGGAAGATGGTGACATAACTGCACCCACAGAACCCTGGTCCACAGCCATGGGGAGTAACACACCCTTCCCTAATCACTCATCCTATGCAACATCGTGAACTCAAAATGTGGCCAGCCAAGAAAAATGAGGTGGGCCATACATATATGTCAGACAAACACACACCTCCAGGCTGGTCAAACAGTCTGACACACACAAGACCCTCCAAGTGCAGTCAACCTTTGATCAGACCCCTATGCAAAGCACTGGTAGCTCTAGGCAAACATATCTGACATAGGACACCCCCCATATCTTATCCCCTACAAATCTATCTGGAGTCTGCATGTCACCCTGATCCTGTCTGACTTATATTACCCAACTGTGGACTGGAAATCAGAACAGGCCAGAACAGAAATGCACAGAGATTCCACCATTGTACTATATCACCAAGGTGCTGGACTGTTTCCACAGCTCCAGAAGTCAATTGCTCATAGGCACACCTCCCAACAGGCTGGATTGTGCAAGTATGTGTAGCATTTGGCCCATAATTTTGGTGTGTGTAACATCCATCCTGTATTCCCCTGATAAATCACTGTGATGATCTCAGGAGATATGTCACAAGGTACTGAAACAATACATGACAGTGTCAAACAGCATATATGTCAGATGCCTGCTAAAACAAGCCCTGTAACCCTAGCAACCCATACATTATTGAGAGAAATAGTCACAAGCACCATCATATGGCTCATTGTCCCCCCATTTTGATAGGCTATCTCCAGATATTCTGCACTAGCAGCTTGAGAGGTATGGCTGTAGCACAAAACAAACTGGACTGGAGTACAACAATCCCTGGAATGGAGTCCCACGTGTACTATAGAAGGTCACACTGGGCATGTTCATAAACTTAGAGAAATTTCAGTAGGGACTAGGAATGAACAGGCCTTCCCCACCCAGTGCACTTCCCATTGCCCTACTTTAGCAGTCCTGAAGATGTCTGTCACCATTAAAGTACCTTTCATCAGGCCTCAGCACTATAACCTCTGTGGTACATGCAATAACTGTGTAACACTATAGTACAAATAACTAGTTAGGTAGAAGTTCTAATCTCAGTCATGGCAAATGGCAAAGTGTGTGTGTGTGTGTTTACAGGTTAAAGCTTTTGGGTCCAGTCAAACCCAGTACACTTCCCCTTTCCAACTTTAGCAGTCCTGAAGATATAAGTCACCTTAGAAGTCCCTTTCATCAGGCCTCAGTCCTATAGTACGAATAACTAGTTAGGTAGGAGTTCTCATCCCAGTCCTGGCAAATGTCAAACTGTGCGTGTTTACAAATGAAAGCTTTTGGATCCATTCAAACCCAATACACTCCCCCTTTCCCTACTTTAGCAGTCCTGCAGATATCAGTCACCTTAGAAGTCCCTTTTGTCAAGCCCCAGCCCCAAAAGCTCTGTGGTGCATGCAATAACTGTGTAACACTATAGTACAAATAACTAGTTAGGTAGGGGTTCTACTCTCCTATATGGCAAGTGTGTGTGTGTGTGTGTGTGTGTGTGTGTGTGTGTGTGTGTGTGTGTGTGTGTGTGTGTGTGTGTGTGTGTGTGTGTGTGTGTGTATAGAAGTGTGTCTGTTTGTAGGACAAAGTATTTTGATAGGTTTAACACCCACTGCCCTACTTTATCAGTCCTACTGATGTAATTTCCCATATCAGCACCTTTGGCCAGCTTTCAGCCCAGTAAGCTGTGTAGCATGTGCAATAACTGTGTAACACAATGGTACAAATAACTAGTTAAGTAGGGGTTCTACTCTCACATCTGGTGAGTGTGTCTGTTTGTACGGCAAAGCATTTTGATAAGTTAAACACCCACTGCCCTACTTTATCAGTCCTGCTGATGTCATTCCCCTTATAGATTCATAAATGTGTAGTAGACTAATGGCCCAGGAGCCTTTACAAGCCTAGCCCATAGAAGGTCCTTGCCATTGTGCCACCCAATGTCACTTCCCAGTGTCTGTATCAAGTAGAGCCACTGCAGTGATCCTTGGGGTGAACTGTCTATTACCCATCCACTCATCAAGATTTCCCTGAAGCAGGGTCAGCTAGGTGCTCTGCATGACATGTATGGGAAGTGTATTCCAGGGTGTATGCAGTCTCTTGGTGAGGGACCTATCCCACCACGATGTTGTGGCAATTGTGGTAATGAGGTAGAAGTCTCTGCAGTGTGTGGTGTGGAGGGATTGGGATGTCTTTATATGTAGCATTTCTAAAACAGCTGGGTCAGACATGGATTTCTAAGTCGAGTACAGATAGCCTCTAAATAGGTGATATGACACAGAGACTAGCTCAATTCATCTGAGTCTGTCTGTGTAGGACATGGGTTTAATGCCTAGGAACGTCTTTGTGAGGTGGTTTTGTGGCCTCTCCAGCTGTTGCAGGTGTCTACTGAGGTGCATAGCAAATGGGCCAGAATACTTGATGAGTGGTCTAATGAAGGAACAGTAAACAGAGATCATTACCTCTGTCTTCCTTGATGCCAAACCCTTGGTAATGCAATGTGCCACATAGAAGGACTTCCTGACCACAGTGGCAATGTGGAGGTTGAAGGAGATGTTGCTGTCAACCTGTGTCCCCAGATCTCTTATAATGCCTACAGTGTTCAGTGGGCACCCATCAATGTGGTACTTACTGGGAACTGAGTATTTTACCAAAGGGGATGATGATACATTTTGTGGTGTTAAGCTTCTGGCCATGGTTTCCACACCACTCATTGGTCTCAGTAAGGCCTTTCTGCAGGATGTCTGCATCACTTGTGGAATTAATGATAGCTCCCAACTTGCAGTCCTCTGTGAACTTGGTCAGCCAGAGTCCCTCTGTGTTGAGCTGGACTCCTGAGAAGTAGATTCTGGGCAGGACACTACCCAGTACTGATCCCTGTGGGACTTCACTCATGACTGCTTGCCAGTCTAACTTGGATTTTGCCACTGTCACACTGTGTGTTCTGTGAACCAATTTGCAACCCACCCACTGATATAGGGGTTGATGCCTAGTTTGTTGGGTTTATCAATAATTCCTGACTGAGGAATGGTATCAAATGTCTTGGCCAGATCAAGGTAGGCTGTATGCAGTGCCTTACTGTCATACACAGCCCTGGTGACTCACTCAAAGAAGTCAACCAGGTTGAGCAGGCATGATCTGCCATTCATAAAGCCATGATGTGTGGGTCCAGAGTTAGAATATCACCTATATCTTGGTCAATCAGGTCCCTGATGATGCGGTCCATACCTGTACATAGTAGACTCATCAGGCTAATGGGTCAATAATCCTCAGGGTCTGTAGATGCCACCCCTTTATGAAGAGAGATGACTGTAGAAGTGTGCCATTTTGGAGGGATAAAGCCTGAGGTGAGGCTGTGACTGAACAGGGCACACAGATATGGTGTCAGGTCTTTTTGTATGTCATGTAGAACACAGCCATGGATATGTTTGGGTTCCATGGAAGCTGTATTCTTGCCTATGGACAATGCAGGTCTAACCTGGTCTGCAGTAATGCTGGGTGTCTGGAATTCATCTGCCATTGTGATTGTTCCATGGGGGAGTAAAGCTGGCACTGAATGTGTTGGCAAGACTGTGCCAATATCTGTTGTCTCTGGATAGGAGTTAGCACTGTGCAGTAACTCACAGCACTTGTGGGTATTGCTGTGGAGGTTTATATAACTATCAAAGGCTGTTGTGACTGTTGTCAGTGTCTGCTGCAATTCTGCTTTCATAGCTGCCTATAGATGACTCCATGAGGGATCTCAAGTTGTGGTTGACACTAATAAGGGGGTTCCCCAGTCTTGAGACACCACATTTTTCTGCAACAGTGTCATCCATCTGTTGTACACTTTAGGAATGTCAGGGGGCCATCACATTGGCTTCCAGTGTTTGGAGGACAGCGTCTTGGTTCTGTTGGCTATGGCTAGTACTATACATTCATTTACATGTTTGTACAGTGAATATGTGTATGATTTGACAGTCATGCAGCTATTTTCCATTGGCATGGGTGCAGTGAAGTCTTCCACCCCTGTTTTTATGACTCAAACGTGAGGTTTGGAGAGGTTTTTCAAGGTGGTTACCTTTGGGGGGGGGGGGTGAGATATTGAGTTCCATGCTGATTACATTATCCTTGGATCTGACCAGGTAGGGATTGACAACTGTGGTCAAGCAACAGTCCCATATGTAAGTAATCAATACAAGTCAAGGTTGTTGCATCCTCTATTGGGGGTAAGTATGAGCCAGTCCAGGGCATTTGAACTGATGAATTCCAGGAAGCGTTGGGCCAGTGTATTGGTACTTGACTACTTTTCCCAGTTAATGGATGGGTAGTTGAAGTCTCCTACTATGTCAGTGTTGGGTTGGACCTTCATAGATGCCAGGGTGTTGAGGAATGTGGATTGACAGTCTAGGGACATAGATGGGGACCCAAAGCAGGCTATGACCTGGATTGCACTATTACCCAAAATCAGTTGTACCTGAAGTATCTCAGATGCATTATGCTGGGATATTAGTCTGGAGGTGTGTATATCCATTATGAATATGGAGGCACCACCATCTGTGGAGGTGTGGTCCATGTTTTGGGGCTGACAGCTGTGGAATGCGTCATTGCCTGTTAGTGCAGAGCTGGTGTCTACTGCTGTGAACCAAGTCTCCGTTACAGCACAAATGTCAATGTCCTCCACTTGAGGAGTGCTTTGAGTGACTGCATCTTGACAGTTAGATGTCTACTGTTGAGCAGCATGACCCTCAGATTGCATGCATGTTTAGCTGTTATGGTGGTAATTTGATTTTGAACACTGTCTAATAAGGCACTATAGGAGTGGCAAGACACTTAGCCAGTACCTGGAAACCCAGGGGTGACAGATGCATGCCACCTTTGGCAAGGCATTGAGGTCTGTCAATCATGTTATCCCAAGCAGAGAGATACTGGATCCCCTGAGAATGACACACAACATGTAAGCCAATGTTGCAGTCTATCATTTGTTGATAGTACTGCAGCATCATTTTGTGTTATGGTTGTATACTGCTCTGGGCTACTGTCACACCTGCATGGACCACATAATCTGAGAGTTCAGCCATGTCTCTTCTCATGTAGTCCAGGGAGGTGTGTCCCAGGTTATTCACACCCACATGGATGATGACAGAATGATACTTGTAGTTGTTGTGGAGGGCCCTGACTAGGTGTGCCATGTGTTGGATGCTGGCATGTAATAGACAGCTGGCTGTTACCTCCTCCATAATCCACCTAGTGAGTGGGACATCTGTATGCCTCAGTACTGAGTCACCCATGATTACAGTATTGTGCAAGTGGTTAACCTTAGGAGCTTAGGTTGAGGGGCACACTGTCTAGGTGACATATGTGTCTTTTGGCATGTGCTGTGTCATGGTGTCTGAGTGGATGTCTGTCTTGCTGGTCTGTACTGTTTGGGTAAATGTCCATTGAGTTCCTCTGTGAAGGTGGGTGTGTGGTTTTTCAGTGTATGTCAGGGCTGTCATAGTGGGTGTTGTGGCGAGCTATGTGTTCCACATGGTGTGGTGCAGGTGTTGACCTTATCTTCTTGACCAGCTAGTGTAGTCTTCACTGGAGAGTGCATATCTCCACATTTGGTGATATAGGGATAACTCTCACAGGTCTGAGTGTTTAGAGTTTAGAGGAGAGGGTTGTCTGTGTACATGAGGCAGCTGCAACTGTGCTTCAGAATGGACAAGTGCACCAGGTAAATAGGTGAAAGCACAGAAAACTGCACTTCAGTCATGCCAGGAGTGGTGATCATAACTACTAAGCACTGGGACTAATTCTGTGAGGAACGAGTACTGCTGATGGCTCCCACGTGTGGTACACTTATTGATACAATAACCTGTTGAAGTGCAAAGCTATCATGCTATCTGAAGTGCAAGACAGAAAGAACTAGCAAGATGTAAGGGAAAAACTAAAGGCAGACTTTCTGCCACCTGTAATACTCTACCTCAGCTGTGCAGTTATTAGCACCTTTGTCCAGTTGTTAGTCCAGTAAGCTCTGTAGTACATGCAGTAACTGTGTAACACTATACTACAAATAATTAGATAGGCAGGGGTTCTAATCTCAATACTGGTAAGTATGTGTGTGTGTGTGTGTGTGTGTGTGTGTGTGTGTGTGTGTGTGTGTGTGTGTGTGTGTGTGTGTGTATGTGTGTGTGTGTGTGAATCATATACTGTGTGGGTTATACCATTTTGAGTTGTGTACCACCCTTTAGACTTCCCCCTCACCCCAATTTAGTAGTCCTGTTGATGTCATTCACCTTAGAAGTATCTTTGGACGAGGTGAGATTGCATAAGCTCCATGGCATATCTGATAACTGCATAACACTATAGATAGAAATAACTAGATAGGCAGGAGATCTAATCCCAGTACTGGCAACTGTGTGTGTGTGTGCCTGTGTGTGTGAGTGTGTGTGTATCATATACTGTGCGGGTTATACCATTTTGAGTTGTGTACCTCCCTTTAGACTTACCCTCACCCCAATTTAGTAGTCCTGTTGATGTCATTCACCTTAGAAGTACCTTTGGACTAGGTGAAATTGTATAAGCTCTGTGGCATGTCTCATAACTGTGTAACACTATAGTAGAAATAACTAGATAGACAGGAGCTCTAATCCCAGTACTGGCAACTGTGTGTGTGTTTGAATCATATACTGTATGGGTTATACTATTTTGAGTAGTGCACCACCCTTTAGACCTCCCCTCACCCCAATTTAGTAGTCCTGTTGATGTCATTCACCTTAGAAGTATCTTTGGACGAGGTGAGATTGCATAAGCTCCATGGCATATCTGATAACTGCATAACACTATAGATAGAAATAACTAGATAGGCAGGAGATCTAATCCCAGTACTGGCAACTGTGTGTGTGTGTGCCTGTGTGTGTGAGTGTGTGTGTATCATATACTGTGCGGGTTATACCATTTTGAGTTGTGTACCTCCCTTTAGACTTACCCTCACCCCAATTTAGTAGTCCTGTTGATGTCATTCACCTTAGAAGTACCTTTGGACTAGGTGAAATTGTATAAGCTCTGTGGCATGTCTCATAACTGTGTAACACTATAGTAGAAATAACTAGATAGACAGGAGCTCTAATCCCAGTACTGGCAACTGTGTGTGTGTTTGAATCATATACTGTATGGGTTATACTATTTTGAGTAGTGCACCACCCTTTAGACCTCCCCTCACCCCAATTTAGTAGTCCTGTTGATGTCATTCACCTTAGAAGTACCTTTGGAGAAGATAAAATTGTACAAGCTCTGTGGCACATTTTATAACTGCATAGCACTATAGTAGAAATAACTAGATAGGTAGGAGTTCTAATCCCAGTCCTGGCAACTGTTTGCGTGTGTATGTGTGAATCATATACCATGTAGGTTATACCATTTTGAGTTGTGTACCACCCTTTACACTTCCCCTCACCCTAATTTAGTAGTCCTGTTGATGTCATTTACCTTAGAAGTACATTTGGACTAGGTGAAATTGTATAAGCTCAGTGGCACATTTGATAACTGCATAACACTATAGTAGGAAGATAGATAGGTAGGAGTTCTAATCTCAATACTAGCATGTGTGTCTGTTTTGTCATGTACCATATCCATTGGGGGTTGGGTATGGCAAAATATTTGCACCCGGTACATATCCAAATGTCCACTGTACAGGGCCCACTGTTGTCAACCACTGTAGTGGTAGCTGTGGACACTCTGCATCCCTATAACCTGTGTGCCATGTGAAATAACTATGTAACAGTACGGACACAAAAACAAGATGGGTGGGTCTTCTAATCCTGTGATACCATTCCCCACTGAGGAATCATAGACAAACACACCCATCTAGGCATCAACCCCTATGTCACTAGGTGGGCTGCAAACTGGCTCATGCATGGGACCCACAGTGTGAAGGTAGCAGACACCATGTCAGACTGCCAACCAGGCACGAGTGGATTACCACAGGGTCTGGTCATGGGTCCTCTCATGTTTGTCATGTATGCCTCTGACATCCAGAGCAACACAAAGGGACTTGGTTTGACAATATTCACAAACAATTGCAAGGTGGGTGTTATGTGTATATCCCCATATCATGTTGACATCCTGCATAAAGGCCCCACTGAGACAGCTGACTTTTGTCAGAACACTGGCCTTAGGCTGAATGGAAAGAAATGTGTCACAACCTCATGTGGAGTCAATGTGGTTTCCATTAATTAACACATTTCTGGTAGTCCAGTGGACACAGAAATCCTTATAAGAGGCCTGGGAACATAGGCTAACAGTGACCTCTCTTATGGCCACTAAATAGGTTCATAGCTTCATAGGTTTATACTAGGCTATCTGCCCTAAGGCATTTATAAGCCTAGCCCAAAGTTTTGTGGCTTACGCCACCCCTTATATGAAAAAATACTGTGCCCATTAGTTTGTTGTGCCTCTGTCCAGCAGTGACACAGAGATGATTCCCGGGGTAAACCTATGATCTCCCATCCACAGGTCAAGATTTCTCTTGAACAGAGCCAGCGAGGTGCTCTGCCTCACATGGACCGGGATTTTATTCCACAGCATAGGGAGTCTCTGAGTGATAAATCTATCGCTCCAGCATGTCCTATTTATATCCGTGCTAAGGTTTAAGTCGCTTGCTCTAGTGGTTTTGGTGGATTTGGATTTTTTGAGGTGGAGCATGTCCATTAATTCTGGGTTGGACATGGCCTTGTATGTCAGGCACATGTCACCTCTGAGCAGATGGTATGCGACTGAATAGAGCTGGAGTTTCTTCAATCTGGCAGCATATGACAGATTTTGGAGTCCCTTTATCCTTTTGGTGAGGAACTTTGGGGTCTCTCCAATTGCTGCAGATGTCGGGTGAGATACATCCCGAATGGGGCATTGTACTCGATCATTGGTCTGATAAGTGAAGAGTACAGGGGAACAATGACCTCACTAGATCTGGATGTGAATCCCTTCATGATCAGGTGGGCAATGTAGAAGGTCTTTCTAACCACTTTAGCAACGTGAGTGTCAAAAGAAAGGCCACTGTCAACCTGGGTCCCCAGGTCCCTGATAACCTCTTCTGTGCTTAGTGGATTGCCACCTATATGGTAGCTTGGGGTTACCTTGTTTTTCCCGAAGGGTATGACTATACTTTTTTTGGCGTTTAACTTCAGGCCATGGCTCTGGCACCAGCTATCTGTTTCTGTGAGTCCCTTCTGAAGGATATCCGTGTCCGATGCACTTTCCACTATGGCGCACAGTTTGCAGTCGTCTGCAAACTTTGTCAGCCAAAGTCCTCCCATGTTGGCCTGTACTTCTGAGAAGTAGATGTCAAACAATAGGGGGCCAAGGACCGAGCCCTGTGGGACACCACTTGTGACCGGCTTGGAGTCTGACATAGCACCAGCAACTCTAACCCTGAGGGTTCTGTCCTTAAGCCAGTTTGCAACCCATCTTGTGACATATGGGTTTACATTTAAGCTGGTAAGTTTTTCTGCAATACCCGAGTGGGGTATTGTGTCGAAAGCCTTTGCAAGGTCAAGGTAGGCTGTATGGACTGCCTTTCCCTCATCAATGGCCTTGGTGACTGTTTCAAGAAGTCGACCAAGTTCAAAAGGCATGATCTGCCCTTGACGAAGCCAAACTGGGTCGGGTCCAATGTCTGCAAGTCCCCTATATCTTTGTTTATGAGCTCCATTATGATCCTCTCCATAGCTTTGCAGACTAGACTTGTTAAGCTTATGGGGCGGTAATTACCAGGGTCCGTAGAGGCACCACCTTTGTGGAGTGGGACCACAGTTGCCGTCACGCCACTCCTTGGGCACGTATCCTGTGGTAAGGATGAGATTAAACAGCTGCCTTATGCGGGTTTAATTCCTCATTTAGCTCATGTAGCACACAGCCGGGGACACCATCCGGTCCCATTGATGCTGTTTTTAGCTTTAGAGAGAGCAGCTTTCACCTGTGCATTTGAGATGTCTGGGAGGCTACACTCAGCTGGGATAGTTATCTCTCCTTTAGGCGGGGAGAGGGGGGTGAAGTTTGCACTGAACCTGTCTGCCAGTATGTTGGCAATGTCTGTGGGTTCAGTGATTTTTGTATCATTTTGGACTAATTCTGAGCATATCTGGGAGTTTCCACCCAGGTTCCTAACATAGCTGAAAAAGGCCTTATGATTGTCCTTTGAATCCATGGCAATTTTTCTCTCAAAATTGGCCTTAGTTGATTTTATGAGTGCTCGTATTTTTTTTACTAATAATGATCAGGGGTGACTTCCCTTTCATGGATTTTGTTCTATCATGTAATAGCTTTCTCCTCTTATTGTAAATTGCTACTGTGGACAGAATTAACTTCTATGTGACACATCTCATAACTAAGGGTGTGTCATCCAGTAAGAAAGAGGTCAATGTCTCCCTCTACTCTCTCCTCATTAGACCAACCAGCAGGTACAATGGCCCATTTGCGATCTAGCTCACTAGACACCTGCAACAACTGTGAAGGCTACAAGTGTACCTCACAAATAGAACCCTAGCCCTTAAACAACTGCCCTATATAGACAGAGTGCAATACCTCCAAGTATTCTCAGCCACATCTTGCTACTTGCTGTCAATCCCTGCTTGACTGACAATGCCATGTCTGGCTAGCTGTGTTAGGAATGCCATATCTAGTGAAACTCTGATCTGTATGCACCACATGCCATGGATACCTCAACCTCATTACCACAATCAACAGAACATGCTGGGGGACAGGTACATAACCCAGCAAGTGGACATGTTATGCAATATATGTCTCATACATGTCAGAGCACCTCACTGGCTCTCTTCAAGAGAAATCTGGATGAGTGGATGGGGAATTTAACTGTCACCCTGGCCATCTCTCTCAAGTGGCAATAGTCGATAGATGCTCTGGGAAACAATGTCAGGTCACATGATGCTAGGGTACTTCCATGGGCTAGGCTTGTCATGGCTCCATGCCCATTAGCCTGGTACACACCTATGAACACATGGTCCTATGAATCTCAGTCCTGGCAAATGTGTGTGTGTGTGTGTGTGTGTGTGTGTGTGTGTGTGTGTGTGTGTGTGTGCGTGTGCGTGTGTGTGTGTGTGTGTGTGTGTGTGTGTGTGTGTGTGTGTGTGTGTGTGTGTGTGTGTGTGTGTGCAAGACCAGTATACTGAGTATGTGTGTTCGAGAAAGGAATATATCCATTGGGTGGCCATGTATTGTAATTGTAGGCCATTGTACTCCCAGCACATGTCCTAAATTCCACTCTACAAGGGCCGCTTTTTACATCAACCGTAGTGGTATCTGTACACACTCTGCAGACCTGTAAGCCCTGTGCTGTGTGCAACAGCTATGTAACAGTATGGAATGAGCAGCTAGAGAGGCCGGGCTCTTAATCACAGTACTGGCACATTTGTGTGTGTGCATTGCTGTGTATATCAGTGTTTAGGAGTGTGTACACTTGTGCATGACATTAGTATGAAACCTGTCATACCCACTACACCACCCATTGCCATACCTTACAAGGGCACGTGATGTTACTCACTATACATGTACTTTGGAAACTCAACACACTATGAGCTCTGTGCCACCTGTGTTAACTGCATAATGCTGTACTACCACTAACTAGATGAGTAGGGATTTCAAGCCCAACACTGTTAATTGTGATCATTAGTGTGTGTGTGTGTGTGTGTGTATGTGTGTGTGTGTGTGTGTGTGTGTGTGTGTGTGTGTGTGTGTGTGTGTGTGTGTGTGTGTGTGTGTGTATGTGTGTGTGAGCAGTATTCTCTGTGTGTTGGGTTAACACAATACCCTCTGGGTGTGTGAGATTTACAAATCTGAGGTGTGTTCCACCCACTACACTTACCACTGTCCACTGTACAAGAGCTGCTGACAACAGCCACCATACACTTACCTGTGTACACCCCTCAGCCCTATAAGCTACATGGCACATGCAAAAACTGTTATACAGACCTGTTAATTGTGTACAGCCGTACCCTGGATATGACATACTCAATGTGTTACCACACTGCCATACCCCTTGTAAATAATGTCTACAGGGCCACATCCTGCTGACACACAGACACCTAGAAGAAAAACAGAATACATTATGGAGACCACATTCAGTCAGTGTTAATAACAATAATAAAGCATTATGGCTGGACAGCTACACACTCTGACGTTTAATCATTAAACATGCTGGCTGACAACACTTTACACAGCATTACATTGCTAAACTGTACTAAATTTACCCTGTGCATCAGAACCATATTAGCATGTCCCTACATTGATGGTATTGATAACAGGGATATGGCACAGGTATCATCATATTCACAGGGTGTGGTGTGGGTTTGCCAGAGGCCTGGGTTGGGCCATTTGGTTGATATCATGTGTGTGTATTTAGGGGTTGTTCATTAAGTGGGCTGTGCAGAGGTGGTGTGTGTAAGTCTGGATGTGACCTGGTTGTGATGGTGATGTGTGTGTGTGTGTGTATGGATGCACACAGTCATGCCATGTGGCTGCCCTACACAGGAGTATGTTGGACAGCTGTGAACCATACATGGCATGGTGTACAGTTCTCCATCTCTGGCCATGGACATGGGAACTAGGACTGCCAGGGGACCCACTGGCATGACCAGGCACAAGGCCAGATGCAGTATTACTCCCTGATGGTGACTGCTGTCTGCTGGGTCTGTGTTCCTGTTGGAATCGACCAGGACCAAGTGCCCATGACCTGCTGCATTGTGGCATGAACAGTGACCCCCCTGCAGTCATGCTGCTGGTACTGCCACTATGGGAGCGGGAAGTTACATGGCCACATGGACCCTCAGCTCTTCGTACTGCTGTTCTACATCCACATGGCTGACAGACAACTCCACCACATGCTCTATCACAGACATTCCACATTCAAGGACTGACATTCCATGGTCGAGGATTCCCACCAGCTCAACCAACCATCTGTCCATGACCTCAGCATAATAACGGTGGGCATCAGCATGGTTATGGAGGCTGTCACACATAGCAGGACGTGTGGCATTCACAACCCTGAAAAGCTGTCTGGTGTTACGTTCACTACATGCTTGTGCCTCCATGATGGTCCAAAACATGCATCTGGTGACACTTGCTGTGGCACTTGTGACAGGGCATGACAGGCAGCAGACCCCCCCTTTGAGCACCCCTACCATTCTGCTTGTGTGGGACCTCGCCTGTTATCTAGCTATGGCTGGTGTCTACAGACACACTTGCCTGTCCCATGCCACCACCCGCCAACTGTTCATTATCTATGGCCACTGGTGATGGGGTATGGGTGGGCATTGTCACTGTGTGCAGGGATGGGGTGGACAACAGTGGGATGACAATGAATGTCACAGATTCAGCCCATGACAACCCTGCCTGTGCCTCACTATTTCTCTGCAGAGACACTGACATCAGTTCCCAAGTGGGAGGGATCCCGACCCCTATTGCCACCTGTAAGGGGAAGACAATAAATGCAAATTAATACCCGTATATTATGGTTGGCTGCCACACACACAGACACGCACAGGTGAGGTGGCACAAAGCTATTACACAGACCTCACATTACCCAAAAGGTGACATGCATGACACACAGCTCTCATCATCATGCATTGCAGCCATTCTCAATCCTTGTTACTAACAATATATATCTCTGGGATGCATAATAACTGTTAGTAGGTGACATCCATTCCCCTAGCACACACTGCACCCATGTACCCATTATTGTTCTTCACCTGTATAGCACAGTGGCAACTACTGTAGACCATACCTCACAACTGTACAAATCATTGAAGAATGTGTAGATGTCTGGCACATATGTTTGCTCTGTTCCTCATAACCCCTATGTGTTGGCAGTGGTGGCTGGCGACTTCAAATCAAAGGGGGGTTGCAGGAGACAGTTGAATGGGTGTGGCCAATGGGAAGGGGTGTGGTCAACCAACAAGAAAGGGGAGGAGCTATGCTCAAAACCACAAAAACTGGAACTTTAATTAAATACGCTGCCCTGAGTGCCAAACCATCATTATGAGAGTCCAATTAAGACAAAATGAAGTATAGAAGAAAAAAGATATATTTCAATGCATTGGCTGCATGACAGCTTACTTAATATCTAGATGGAAACAAAAAGGTTGCAAGGCATAAAAAATAAATTACTTTTTAAATACATTACTGGAATGCCAGTCAAAGTCAAGTATAAAAAAAACAAGCAGCACTCAACTCAAACCACTTCTCCTTGCACTGAAGTTCTAATTATAATTTATATTCAGCTGTATAAAAGTACCAAGTAACATGCTGAAAGTAGCAATCTCTGTGACACCAGCACTTGTAAAAAAGTTTCTTATCCAAAAAAGACCTGCTGCCTGACAACAGCTATCTACTTGTTTCATGGGGAAAACATGATCAAAGTAAAAAATGAACAGCAAACAAGAAACAAGCTCAAGATAAATTGCTTAAAGGGTTACTGCACAGGTTATGGACCACACATGATATTTTGGCATTCTGTTTAGTTCATGGGTAAAGCCTGCAAAGATGACTGCAAGTCTACAACAAAGGTAATGAGCTTCTTAAAATACTGTAATCCTGTCCTTTATTACAAATACTGCCATATGCATTTCAATACCCAAGGCTTATACGTTATCTAATTATGTAAGTATTGTCTGCATGGCAACCATAAAAAGGCTTTTAATGTTGGTAATTCTTTAACAGTATGCTTATTAAAGCTTACTTGCATCTTACGATCTCAGACAAGCGTACCTGATGGTCATGAAAGCATTGCTACTTAAACACAGAGCAACGTGCACTTTCTGAATAATAAGAAGCAGAAATCAACAGTATAAAAATATGACAGAAAACCAGAACATTCTGCAAAATCAAGCAAGGACAGATGAAAAGCCGCTGTAGTATTTGTGCCTACTTTGGATGGTGGGATACTCTGCACACTTACACTGCATAACTGCTCTTTGCCTTGCTTGGACACAGGCAGAGTCACTACATGGGAGAGTGGGGTGCAACAAGTATATCACAATTTGAAAATGACTGTGATGGCCCTGATACATTTGTCATACCTCTCAACCTCAGAGCAAGAAATCTGGACAAAGCAATACATAGAAGTGGGACAAAGGCCCAAAAATAAGGACAATATTTAAATATTGCTCTTATAAACTTTCTAATAGAATAGTAGGTCTTGCATTAGTATGAATTTTCTAAAGGGTATGACATCTGAAACTCAAATGTCTGTCATTATTTTCTAACTTCAATATTTAATGATTTGCCTCTAATTTGCCAGAAAACCACAATTTTATGAAAAATGTGATGCAAAAATATAAAGTAGCCACACAATACAGCTGGGAACCTGTCAAAGAAAGGACACTTTTTAATATTAGTACTGTTAATTTGAGGAGTTGACAAAATAAATGAATCTACATGATTATTACAGTTATTTATTAATTGTAAACCCTCCACGTTTTCTTCCAAAATTGCCATTTTGTGGATGGATTATTAGAGGGAGAGCAACATTTTGAGCCAAAATCAGGGACAGTTGAGAGGTTTGGATATGCCTAATTATATAAAGCAATTTATTTGCACATACCTCTCAACCTGTTAATGCAGGAAATCTGGACAAGGCCAAATATATTGGGGGAAACATACAAACAGTGCTAAATATTGCTCTTGTATAAACATAGTTGATAGAATAACAGGTCTTGCTTTAGCATGCATTTTTCTGAAGGTTATGAAGTCTGAAACGCAATGTCTGTTATTATTTAGTGACTTCATTCCTAAATGATTTGCCAGAAAAACACAAATTGTATGAGGAACAAACCAAAAATAAGAAGCAAAAATCTATTCATTCTGTGAAAATCTGGACAGTTGAGAGATATAGTTCAGCTGGGGCTGTCTTTGAGTTTTCCACCCTTTCCCCTCACAAAATCATGGTCGAATGGAGCCTCCTCTTGCAGCAATTCCAATGTCCCACTACTTGGCTATTTCGCCCCATTTACCATAAACACTGTAATGTGCATACTGCTTTACTTCTATGATGATTTGGGTTTCATTTGAAAGTTTTATTTTGCATTTTACAGCACAAACTCTAAGACATCTGCTAAACAATGCAATGCAGTCTCACAATGAAAATAGACTTAGCATTAAAACTTCTCTGCCCTTGAAACTCACATTCATTGAAACAGCATTGAAATCCACATTCAAAGAAAATACATTTGGCTAGTATAAAAATTAACTTTGGGCTGTTTTCAAATGATAGGCCCCTTGCACACAAGACATACATATGTTGTGTGATACACCTTCCTGATTGTATTAAATTATATTCCTTGTATAATACAGTACAGTTGTTAGAGGGTGTTTAAAATGTATTGTTTTGAACATTTTTCCAGTAAACAATGAAACAAAGTGCATGCACCAGTAATGACAAAACTGCCCAATTGAGGACATTTCCATCATAAAAGTCTACTCAAACTTCTACAATCCACCAGTATCAGTAAATATGCACAATCTCTGCAGAAGTAAAAGTCATCTATAAAATTCCACATTGAAGAGATAAGTAACTAATGAAGAGGTTGTTGCTAGCAAACAACTTTATATTTCATTGTTTCATCGAAAAAAATAAAGTGCCTGTATCTTCGCCAAAGAGGACATTCTTAGTACGACAGCATCCACCCCCTGTGGGAGTAGAACCCACAGCCTTCTGCATCAAAAGCAAGTACACTAACTGCTGTGCTATTAATAATGCAAGCAGACTTAGTATAAGCATCACTAAATTTCTCTTCCCCTGCAGCTCTCAGCTCCTTGTAAAATCTACTTGACACTCAATTGTATCTCTCAACTTCACAGCACAAGAAATCTGGAAAAAGCCAAAATTTATTTGGAGGGGGGAACAAAAGCTCAAAAACCAGGGACATATTTTAAACACTGTTTGTATAATCTTGGAAATTTGCTAATATAAGATTTTGTGTTACCACCATACATTTCACTGCCAAGTCTTGAACCCAGGACCCTGTGCAAAACAGCCAGAGCAACATACCACTATGCCAAATCAGCTGTTTTATGAAACAGAGGAAGACTGAAACTTATATGGCTACCATTTAGTGAATTCAGGTCTCACCATAGCTGTCAACCTCTTAGCACAAAACACCTGGACAAAGCCAGTAATGTGGGAAACACAGCCATCAAACATATTCAGTGAATTCAGTTCTCACCATAGCTCTCAACCTTAGCACAAAAAACCTGAATGAAGCCAATAATGGGGGAATACAGTCCCAAACATAAGGACAGATTTCAAATATTCATCTTATAAACTTAGAAAATTGCTAGAATAAAAGGCTTTGTGTTACTATGTACTTTCTGAAGAATATGAAGTCTGAAATTCAAATGCCTTGTAAATTTTATTTATTTAACATTTGTTAATCAGGAAAATCTAACTTGGAAAAAGACAATTTTCAGCAGAGGCCCAGGGAGAAATACTGCAGACACAAGTCTTTGTAACATGGGAGGACACAAGATCAAACCCACACACAAACACAGGGAGAACATGCAGACTCCACAGAGAAGGCACCCCAGCCAAGAATCAAACCAGAGAACCTCTAGCTATGAGGCAACAATGCTACCACTGCACCATCAACTATTTAAGGGATTAAAAATTCAGAAACCACAGATGTTATGAGGAACAGAACAAAATATGAGGCAAAAATCTGTAACTGTTTCACAAATGATGGTGGGTAGGGAATTCAGGCTCTTGTTACCTGCACCCAGGGTACAGGGCTCACGCCTGAGGTATTCTCTAGCCACCATCTGAGTTCTCTCTATAGCCACCAGTATGAATCACACACACACACACACACACACACACACACACACACACACACACACACACACACACACACACACACACACACACTCATACCTATGGCCAATTTAGAGTGTCCATCTACTGTCTTTGAAGTGTGGAAGAAAAGTGAAGCACCAGGAGAAAACCCACACAAACACATGGAGGACATGTAGACCCCATGCAGCAGCTAAGAATCGAACTCAAGAACCTCTTGCGGAGAGGCAACAACACTATCTACTGTACCACTGTGCTGTTGGAGTATTGGCCATTGAATGAAAATTAGCTGTCATTATTCACACACCACAAAATTCACAATCCTTCCTAACCTTAGCATTGTACTAACCTTTCTCATCTTCCCAAAATACTTTAAAGAATTTTCAAGGTGAGTCCCAAGTTTCATTGAGAATTTTAATATGCTCATGTTTTGTCAAAACAGCTTTAAACTCTAGCAATAGCATTGCCACCCTGTTCCAAGCAACTGACTTCATTCTGACTGCATGGAGAAAGAAATATTAACTATTGCTATCTGTGTAGATCTGTAAAAAGCTTCTGGTTAAACTGTTTCTCTCAGGGATACGAAAATGTTTTTCTTTTGTCTCTTTTACTTGAATTACTTACAAATTATAAATATTTCTCCTATTATTTAATTACAAATACTAAATACTTTGTCCAGGTACTTTAGAATATATATATATATATATATATATATAGGCATTACTTGGCTGCATAATGTTTTAATAAATTATGCAAGTGAGGGAACAGGTGGACACACAAACCAAAACATTCTTCTGCACAAGTCTACTGATTCATAATGGCCTAAAAGGAAACCGGACAAACCACCGTGAAATCAAAATACAGCCAAAGGAGAATAAACTGTTTCATTGTATCTGTCTTGACGACAAGTGCTGTAAGCAGAATACATGGTGGAGAATGTTACTGAACAAGAAGCTGTACACGTTTTTATATTACAACTTGTTTGTGACTAACACTACTTCTACTTGTTAACATATCTGTATTTGATTCAGTCATTTGTTTTTTTCAATTAAGGGCTGGGGTACCAGAACCTGTACTGCACTCAGTGGGCATAATGCTAAGAACTAATTCTGAAGTAGGACACAAACCCATTGCAGGGCATGTATACGCACACACACACACACACACACACACACACACACACACACACACACACACACACACACACACACACACACCCTGTTCGCTTGCTTGATTCATACCTTCAGTGATGATAATCAGCTGTTCTACCTTCGATGACATCCATCTAAAGTCCTGCAAGTAATAAAATCCAGAAGATAAGCTCTCCATGTAAGAAGATAAAATCCAAGCTCTGCATGTAAGAAGCACCTCGACTCTGTGTTCCCGCCAGAATACACAATTCCAGTTTCCAGAAAGAAACTGGTTCAAACGTTCCAAGACTGCTGACCTTGCAGTCCAATCCCTTTCCAGTCTATGCAGTTAGCACCGTATAGACTTCTGGGGCATCAGCAGTCTGCTGCCTTCTTCCTGAATCCAGACAGGTAAGGCAGCAGTCCAGATTCACTTTCTATGTGAGGGAGAAGTTATAAGTGGATTGTACCATTGTGGTTCACAGCTGGGGGGATGCAGTCCTGCAGTCCGATATCATGAGCTTCCACTGTATGTTTGTATTACACATACCTGGGATTATATGAGGATTTAAGTAACTAACTAATGATATACATTTGATTTGCAGACCTCATCACCAGCAGTGAATGTATGTTAAAACAAATCCTGCAACAACCTTCTAAGCTTAACTTGGATATGATAAGTGCACACACCCCTCTTAACATGGCAGGCTCTTGTATCATATAAAATGAGACCATAATACTGCATTCAAAAACATTACCCACCTTAAATGTAACATATGACCTGTGCAATCCAATCGAGAAGCAAACAAATGTGTTAGTCGTGAAATATACTGAGTGAGATGTGTACGGTACGGTGGTTGCATAAGTGTGGACACCCTTAAACCGATTCTTTTTTGAAACACCTGTTAAGTGAACTACAGTAGTCACTCTTCCTGGGAAGGAGAGTATCAGCATAGTACATCTTGACTTGGCATTATTTGGACAGTCTTCCCTGCAACTCTGTCAGCTGGCAAGGGCAGCTCATGTGCACAGACTTTGAAGGTCACACTGGCGGTTTACTATTGGTGTTAAGTCTGGTCTTTGTCTGGCCCAGTGCATACCCTTCATTGTATTCAGGTGGAGCCATTCTTAGGTAGCTTTGGATGTATGCTTCAGGTCATTGTCGTGTTGGAAGCTGAAACCCCTCTCCATCCTCAGCCATCTTGCAGATGCTTGACAGCTTTGGCCCACACGTGAGTGTTATTTGAACTGTTCATAATTCCCTCCACCATGCCTACAGGCCTAGTTCCAGCTAATGAACAGTAAACCCAAAGCAGGGCACTGCCACCAGTGAGCTTCAACATGTGTATGGTGGATTGTGATCTTCAGGTGAAGCGAGATGTTGCTTGTGCACCACATGTAGCTTTTGGGGATAGTGGCTGTAAGTTTGAACCTTGGTCTCATTACACCATTACACATTTCAACACATGCCTTTGGGAGACTTGATGTTATGTTTTGCTACATGTACACAGCCCTGCATGGTGTTTGGTGTGGGTAAATGCTTCTATCTACTGACCCTTCCCCATAGGCCAGACTTATGCAGAATCAAGGCGAGTGTTGCCACATGTACTACACAGCCAGTACTTGCCAGAGAGTCCTGCAAGTCCCTTAGTGTTGCTGCATGTCTCCTGGCAGCCTCCCCAACCAGTTCTCAACATGTCTTTTCATCTGTTTTGGAAGGACATCTGGTTCTTTTCAACAGTACTGTTGTCCCATATTTAATCTACCTTTTGATGACGGTCTCCACTGTGTTCCATGGTATATGCAATGCTGTGTTAATTTTGTTGTACCCTACTTCTGACTGATACCTTTCAAATATGAGATCCCTATGATACTTTGTAAGATGTGTGCAAGCCATGGCTGCTTCTGGTACAGACAACTGAGCAAATGTCATGAATACACCGCTCTGACAGTGGACCATTATTTGTTGTTACATTGAGTCCCTGTACTTGATGGCAGGTAAATACCCAAGCAGAGTGAATGCTGTCAGTACATCACAAGCTGCTCCTACAATGTGTTATTTGGAGGGTGTGCACACATATGCATCCAGTGTATTTTAAGGTTTATGTACCTCATATTTGGTGGCCTAAAATATTGTTCAGTTTTACAAGTTAATTGTTCATGTTATGATCACACTACAGAATGGAAAAGGTGTGGAATGTAATATTGTGGTCTCTCATTGTATTTATCAGAAACTTGGCATCTTGACAGGGGTGTGTACACTGTGGTATCCACTGTATAGGATTAATGTTTCATACATGTCCCTACCACAGCCCATTTGTCCCCCCAGTTTGTTGGTCTCTATCCAGATGTTTTGCACTGACAGGTTGTGAGGTATGCTGCAGGAATGTTTAATTACCCTTCAGATAGGCCCCTGTGGTGACCACTGTGATGCACTACAGTTAACACCACCACAAGTGAACATGGACATCAAGAAATATGGCTAGGTGTGTATTGGCAAAGCACAACAAAACAATTACCTACTCACCAGCTACAGGTTACTGTCCCACTTTTAGACCAGAGGGAGCTAAATAGGTGTAGGAGAGAGGTACTGTCAGCAGACACACATGTGGCCTTGGTACAGGGGGGAAGCAGCATTTCTGCACATTAACAGTACAACCCCCCAATACTATGAAATATGCTGCCCATCACCATAGATGTGCACTTATGTGCATTACCAAACCCCGTCCACAACTACTATCTTATCTGACATATGCATGTAGACACTCTACAGATACAAACCCCAGTACTATGAAACATGCTGCCCATCACCATAGATGTGCAGTTATGTGCATTAAAAAACTCTGTCTACAACTACTATCTCAGAACTTGGACTGAAGCTCCAAAGGTGGTGGTGTTTCCATATTCATAAAGGATGCGCACACCTCATGACTGGTAGCCCAACATAACGCATCAGAGATACTTCAGGTGCAGCTAACACTGGGCAAGACAACGATTCAGGTTGTAGCCTGCTATAGTTCCCCAGTGATGTCCCAAGATTCACACTCCATGTTCTTAAGCACCCTGGAGAATATTAGGATCCAACCTAACACTCTCATACTGGGAGACTTCAACTACCCCTCCACTAACTGGGAAAACTACTCATGTACCAATGCACTTGCCCAATGTTTCCTGGAATTCATTAATTCCAATGCCCTGCACCAGCTTGTTCTTACTCCCACTAGAGGTAGCAACATCCTTGACCTGATCATTACTAACATGGGTGACCGTTGCTCTACACCAATAGTCAACTCCTCCCTGGTTAGATCCAACCACAAACAAATCACCTTGGAAATCCACATCCCTCCCACTCCCCCACCCCCCCCCGCAAAGATAACCACTATGAAAAACTTCTCCAAAGCTAACTTTGGGCTTCTAAAAACAGAGGTGGCTAACTTCACCGCACCCATGCAAAAGGATAATAGTTGCATGACCACCGCCACATAACACAAGCACTCGGGTCACTCCACAGCAAGTACAAATATGACACAGTCATTGTCCATGCTGGTGTGAACGACCTGAGACGTACCTCCCTGGACTGCATGAAAAGAGACATAGAGGAGCTCTCTGATTATGTAGCCCAGGCAGGTATGACCCTAACCCTGAGCAGTATCCTTCCTTCACCAAGAATGATGCCACAATATAGAGACAAGATGATCAGCTTTAACAATTGGCTTAATGTCTGGTGTCATTCAAAGGGGATCCAGTGTCTGTCTGCCTGGGATGACATGCTTGACAAGCCACGCTGCTTCAAGGGACGGCTTGCACCTGTCACCCTGGGATTCGGATATTGGCTAAGGCTCTTGCCACCCCATAGTGCCTTTTTAGGCAAGGCTCAAATTCTAAACCTACCACCCTAGAAAACAAAAATGGGAAGAAATTGAGGGTAATGCTGCTCAATGCCAGAAGTCTAAATCTCAAAATGCACGCACTGAGGCCCTTCTCAGTATGGAGAACATCGATGTCTGTGCTGTAACTGAAACCTGGTTCAAGGCTCCTGAGAGCACCCCGGCACTATTAGGTTTTACCTCATATCATGCGTTCCGCCCCAAAACCCAGACCACTCCACAAAAGGAGGGTGTATCCATATTCATAAAGGATACTCACACCTCCAGGTTGGTGGCAACGCATGAAGCTGGAAACCATCCAGGTGCAACTAACAATAGGCAAAACTGCTCTACAAATTGTAGCATGCTACAGGCCACCCTCTCAAACTCAGGAACCCCACACAGCCTTCCTGAAGACACTGGAGGGTATAAATGTATCTCCAAACACCATCATATTGGGTGACTTCAACTACCGAATATAGACTGGGAACATTACTCAAGCCCTAACTTTCTAGCCCAACGGTTGCTGGAGTTCATAAATTCAAATGCCATGGAACAGCTAGTCACTGTTCCCATGAGAGGAGAAAATATACTAGATCTCATTGTCACAAACATGGGGACAAAATGCTCCACACGGAAGTATATCCCTCATTGGTGAGATCTGATCATAAACTAATCTCACTGGAAATCCACATCCGCCCCACCCCAAACAAAAAGACCATAGTGAAGAACTTCTCTAAAGCAAACTTCACACTACTCAAGACTGGTGTGGTATCCTTCAAGGCCCTGAGTCAGAGGAAACCACAACCCAAGCTGCGGAAGCCCTTACAAATGCCTTCTATGAACACCTCCAGGACTGCATGGATCAGGCAATCCCAAATAAAACCAAGACTCTTTCCACAAAGGGCAAACGTCCAGTCTGGTGGACCCCAGCCATTAACAAACTTTACAATAAGAGGAGAAAGCTATTACATGATAGAACAAAATCCATAAAAGGAAGTCACCCCTGATCATTATTAGTAAAAAATACGAGCACTCATAAAATCAACTAAGGCCAGTTTTGAGAGAAAAATTGCCATGGATTCAAAGGACAATCATAAGGCCTTTTTCAGCTATGTTAGGAACCTGGGTGGAAACTCACAGATATGCTCAGAATTAGTCCAAAATTATACAAAAATCACTGAACCCACAGACATTGCCAACATACTGGCAGACAGGTTCAGTGCAAACTCACCCCTCTCCCCTAAAGGAGAGATAACTATCCCAGCCGAGTGTAGCCTCCCGGACATCTCAAATGCAGGTGAATGCTGCTCTCTCTAAAGCTAAAAACACAGCATCAATGGGACGGATGGTGTCCCGGCTGTGTGCTACACGAGCTAAATGAGGAATTAAACCCGCACATAAGGCAGCTGTTTAATCTCAGCCTTACCACAGGATACGTGCCCAAGGAGTGGCGTCGGCAACTGTGGTCCCACTCCACAAAGGTGGCCTCACGGACCCTGGTAATTACCCCATAAGCTTAACAAGTCTAGTCTGCAAAGCTATGGAGAGGATCATAATGGAGCTCATAAACAAAGATATAGGGGACTTGCAGACATTGGACCCGACCCAGTTTGGCTTTGTCAAGGGAAGATCATGCCTTTTGAACTTGGTGACTTCTTGAAATAGTCACCAAGGCCATTGATGAGGAAAGGCAGTCCATACAGCCTACCTTGACCTTGCAAAGGCTTTCGACACAATACCCCACTCGGGTATTGTAGAAAAACTTACCAGCTTAAATGTAAACCCATATGTCACAAGATGGGTTGCAAACTGGCTTAAGGACAGAACCCACAGGGTTAGAGTTGCTGGCGCTGTGTCAGACTCCAAGCCGGTCACAAGTGGTGTCCCACAGGGCTCGGTCCTTGGCCCCTATTGTTTGGCATCTACTTCTCAGAAGTACAGGCCAACATGGGAGGACTTTGGCTGACAAAGTTTGCAGATGACTGCAAACTGGGCCATAGTGGAAAGTGCATCGGACACTGATATCCTTCAGAAGGGACTCACGAAACAGATAGCTGGTGCCAGAGCCATGGCCTGAAGTTAAACGCCAAAAATGTATAGTCATACCCTTCGGGAAAAACAAGGTAACCCCAAGCTACCATATAGGTGGCAATCCACTAAGCACAGAAGAGGTTATCAGGGACCTGGGGACCCAGGTTGACAGTGGCCTTTCTTTTGACACTCACATTGCTAAAGTGGTTAGAAAGACCTTCTACATTGCCCACCTGATCATGAAGGGATTCACATCCAGATCTAGTGAGGTCATTGTTCCCCTGTACTCTTCACTTATCAGACCAATGATCGAGTACAATGCCCCATTCGGGATGTATCTCACCCGACATCTGCAGCAATTGGAGAGACCCCAAAGTTCCTCACCAAAAGGATAAAGGGACTCCAAAATCTGTCATATGCTGCCAGATTGAAGAAACTCCAGCTCTATTCAGTCGCATACCGTCTGCTCAGAGGTGACATGTGCCTGACATACAAGGCCATGTCCAACCCGGAATTAATGGACATGCTCCACCTCAAAAAATCCAAATCCACCAAAACCACTAGAGCAAGCGAGTTAAACCTTAGTACGGATATAAATAGGACGTGCTGGAGGGATAGATTTATCACTCAGAGACTCCTATGCTGTGGAATAAAATCCCGGTCCATGTGAGGCAGAGCACCTCGCTGACTCTGTTCAAGAGAAATCTAGACCTGTGGATGGGAGATCGTAGGTTTACCCCGGGAATCATCTCTGGGTCACTGCTGGACAGAGGCACAACAAACTAATGGGCACAGTATTTTTTCATATAAGGGGTGGCGTAAGCCACAATAATTTGGGCTAGGCTTATAAATGCCTTAGGGCAGATAGCCTAGTATAAACCTATGAACCTATGAACCTATGAATCATACACCAATGCACTGTACAAATACGTACACAAATGCATGGATCTCACCATACCCAATAGAACCAAGACGCTCACCTTCAAAAAAATGAAGTCAATCTGGTGGTCCCCTGTCATAAACAAACTCTACAACTGAAGGAAGAAACTGATGCGGAATAAGGTGAAGTCCTAAGACTGGAAAAACTCCCTTATCAGCCTCAACAAAAAGTTGAGATCCCGCATCAAATCCTATAAAGCTAGCTTTGAAAACAGAATTGCAGCAGATAGTAAAGACAACCACAAGCCCTTCTATAGTTATGTAAAGAATCTCCACGGCAATACCCAGATTTGTTCTGAGCTACTGCACAATGGTGCCACCTATATGGAGAAAACAGATATTGCCAATATACTGGCTGACAGATTCAGTGCCAACTGTACCCCTTTCTCCCCACCAAAGGACCAATCACAATACCAGTAGATTGCCAGGCACCCAGTATTACTGCTGCATAGGTTAAAACAGCACTGTCCATGGCCAAGAATACTGCTTCTATGGGACCTGACAATATCCCTGGCTGTGTTCTACATGAACTACAGAGTGAACTGGCACCACACCTGTGTGCCCTGTTCAAACACAGCCTCACCTCAGGCTTTGTCCCTACCAAATGGCACACTGATACAGTCATCCCTCTCCACAAAGGAGGAGTGACTGCAGACAGTGGGAGTTATCACCCCATTAGCCTGACAAGTCTGATATGCAAAGCTATGGAACGCATCATGGATCTAATAAACAAGGATATAGGGAATCTCTTGGATCCCACACAGTTTGGTTTTGTGAAAGGTAGATCATGCCTGCTCAGCTTGGTCATCTTCTTTCAGGCAGTCACCAGAGCTGTGGATGAAGGCAAGGTGGTTCATACAGCCTACCTTGATCTGGCCAAGGCCTTTGATACTATTCCCCACTCGGGAATCATAGAAAAACTCACTAAGCTAGGCATCAACCCCTATTTCACTAGGTGGATTGTAAACTGTCTCACAGATAGAACAGGACAGAAATGCTGATACAGTGATAAAATGGAATAATTGCTTGATATAAACCACAGAAATCCACCGTCAGAATAAACAATATTTTTAATAGCAAAAAGCAAAGCTTTCGGTTTATCAACCTTCCTCAGTGCTTAAACAGCATTAAACAATTTTCTTCCATTTAAAAAGAGCAAGATAAGTACAACATGACCACAGCCATCCAATCATATTGCACTATTAATTAAACATACAGTTATTCTAATAAAAACATAAAACTCATAAAATTTGTTGTATCTTTATAAGAACTGGTTTAATGCTAACTTTATTATTTATAACTGGCTTATTATCAGCATTAAATCTTACTATCCACTCATACTCCTTATTTTTCAAATGATTATTCAGATCACCACCCCTTATGTCTTTATGGGCAGTATCAATTACTCTAAAATGGACCACACTTTTAGTTTTAGAGTAATTGAAAAACCAAAAGCATTGCTTTTTGCTATTTAAAGTATTGTTTTTCTGACGGTGGATTTATGTGGTTTATGTCACAGATAAAACCCACAGTGTGAAAGTAGTTGACTCCAAGTCAGACTGCTGACCAGTCACTAGTGGAGTCCCACAGGGTTCGGTCCTGGGTCCTCTCCTGTTTGGTATCTACTTCTCTGAAGTCCAGGCCAACAAGAAGGGATTCTGGCTGACAAAGTTCGCAGACGATTGCAAGTTGGGAGGTATTATTAACTCCCCAAGTGATGCTGACATCCTAGAGAAAGGCCTCACTGTGACTGACTGGTGTCAGAACCATGGCCATAAGCTCAATGCCAAAAAATGTGTCGTCATCCCCTTTGGGAAAAACCCGGTTCCAATGAATTACCACATCAATAGAAGTCCACTGAACACAGAAGGTGTTATAAGAGAGCTGGGAACACAGGTTGACAGTAACCTCTCTTTTGACCACCACATTGCTACTTCTGTGTGGCACATCTCATTACTAAGGGTTTTGCATCCAGGAAGAAAGAGGTCATTGTCTCCCTCTACTCTTCCCTCATTAGGCCAATCATTGAGTAAAATGCCCCATTTGGCATGTACCTCACTAGACACCTGCAGCAACTGGAGAGGCAGCAAAAGTACCTCACAAATAGGATCCTAGGCCTTAAAAACTTGTCCTATATGGACAGACTCAAAAAACTCCAACTATTCTCTGTCTCATATCGCCTACTTAGAGGTGATCTCTGCTTGATTTACAAAGCCATGTCTGACCCAGCTCTGTTAGAAATACTACATCTAAAGAAATCACAATCCCTCTGCACCACATGATCCAGAGACCTCAATCTCATTACCACAATCAACAGAACAAGCTGGAGGGACAGATTTATAAACCAGAGACTGCCCATGCTATGGAATAGACTTCCCATACATGTCAAACAGAGCACCTCACTGTCCCTCTTCAAGAGAAATCTTGATGAGTGGATGGGAAATAGAAAATTCACCCCGGGATCACTCCAGTGGCTCAGCTTGACAAAGGCACTGGGAACTAAGGTCAGATGGCACGATGCCAGGGTAATCCTATGGGCTAGGCTTGTAAAGGCACCAGGGCCATTAGCCTAGTACACACCTGTGAACCTATATGCATGTAGATATGCTACAGATACAACTATGTATGCTACAGTACTCTAGTAATGTGCACTAGGGCCTTACCTGCATGCTCCTCATCCATTGTGTGGGGGGCACCCACATCCACAATGCCGGATTCAGCATGCTGTTGTCTGCTTGCGGTGGGTGCCCCAAGGTTGGGGAGGAGCAACTCGTGGGTGTCAGTGGGGCCTGCACGGATGGGCCCCCAACTGTGGCTGAGCTTTTTCTGGCTATGGCAGCAGCCCTTTGCCCAGCATTACATATGAGGTCAGTTGCACAATGCCAGACCTGCTCATAGGTTCTTGTATGCAGGCTGACATCATTTACTCTGTGTACTAGGTCATTCCAAAGAGCTGTCCACTCCCACAGATGTTCCTTCCCACAGCTGAACATTACAGCCTAGTTCTGGACAATGATTTCCATGATTTCAGCTGTTTCAGAGTAGGGTGGGTTTCTTGGGTACCTCATCCCACCTGGAAGACATAAACAGTGAAACACATCATAGCACCTCATACAGTTGTCAACAGTATGGACAGAAATTGCACATCAAAAGTGGATATTTGTTGCCAACACTCACAACTACACCATACCCCTGTAATCTATCAGCACAATATTAGCTGGCTTTGCAATTCTGGCGCTGATGTGTTATATGTCCATAATGATGGACAGTTAATTGCATAAACCTCTATTCCCCATTCATTTCTGTGTAGAGGGATCACAGTGGCCATCTTCCATGTGGATGGGGTGTGGATGCTGCCGAGGCTGAGTTTGACTACAGTATATGATGGAACTGTGAGCACATGCCTGAGTTCATGTAGGATACAGACAGGGATGTTATCAGGCCCCATGGAGACTTCCTATTATTGCCTTTCAGTAGTCAATATGTACCTGCTCACCACTGATGAGAGGAGGGCTGCGGTTGATGTGCATATCTCTCTATATGGATGGGGGGGCATGCTATGTCCATCAGTGCTGTTCAGCAGTACATGAGTATGACAAGTCTTGTTGAAACATATTCTTTCAAACTCCTATTTTCCATTATTACAGACCACCTACTGCATTCAAGCACATGCTTACTTGTTTCACATACCATTTTTTTTGGAAAGTAGATTTGGTGATATACTCTTTCTGTGGCTTGCAGTCAGTTTTGTCAGGTTGCACTCCTGTTTATGACTAAGCTGGTTTGAATAGGTGGCAGCTTGACTTTTGTAGGTAATGCTCATGACCATGTGATGGCCTGTGCACCAATTGGTGTTCCCCAGTTGCTAATTGCATGCAGAGCAGCTGTGTAGTTATTCCAATAGCCAATGTTAGGGCAACACACTCCTATAATTGAGTACTTGATGTGGGCATTGGCCCTTTACCTGGAGGTGTGTGAGCTAATACCTCTTACAACAAGACTTGTCTAGACAAACCAACTAAATGGTAGAGAAGGTTCAAGAGTTAGGGGCAGAATGTGAGTATTGCTGTTATATGGTTTAAATACTGCTAGTTTCACAGGGTTTGTCTGAACATGCTACTTCTGCATGGGTTTCAGTCTGACAAAGTTCTGTGTCTGCATAGCTCTCAACTGTAGGGCTATCCACATAATGGCCAGAGGTTTGCCTGCTGTGTTTGGTCTGTTCCCCAGACAGGTGTTGTCCTTAGCAACTCAGTAGCATACTCTGGTGATTGCAATTATTAAACGCTAACATCCACTTGTGTTTCTGCCTTCATATCCCTCAGAAAAGATATGTTACAACAAACCCTGTAACACCAGCAACTTTCTCAGTGTATCACAGCAATATTCCAAGTATGGCCGTGATTTTGGGCCTATGTCCCCCAATTATGTCAGGCTTAGTCCAGATGTCATGCAGTAAGAGGTTGATAGGTATGGTCTATCATTATTTAGCACTGTCATTCCTGCTGAGGGCAAAGGCTGGACAACATGTGGAACTCTGTACATTCAAGAGGTCAGTGTATAGAGAATGCTCTTAGATGCCCTTGTAGCATATTTTATGTGTGGGAGGGTAAGAAGCATTTTAAAACTAGGCTGTTAGAACATGTGAGAGATATGACTGATAAGAAAGAAGACAGCTCTATAGCTGCACATTTTTATAAATCTTACCATGGGGACAGTAGTGGGTTACAAGGTACTGTTTTTTGAAAAAGTCTGTTTCTCAGTTTGATCAAATAGTCATAAAAAACAATTGTTATGTACAGAATCAATTTATATTTTTAAATGTGATACTTTATCCCCTATGGGGTTAAATGAGGAGTGTAATTGGACCCTGTGTATTTAAATATGTAATTATAAGTATTAATTGCTTCTTGTATGTAAGGCAAGTATTTCTTGTAATGTTTTACTCCTTGAAGGCTTTAAACATCAGAGTATAATAAACTTGTGTGAATTATTGGCTGGTTATTTTTCCCTTTACTATCTTCAGTCATGTTAGTTTATTTGCTAAGAGATCACTGTATGTCTGGCCATTGTGTATGGGCTATCATGTATTTGTTGCACCGTACTGTTTACTTATTATTTGGATTGGGGGGGCAGATGTCAGTGGCATGGGTCCTTTTGTATCCAACTGTGCATACTGCCCCAGTTATGGGTGGTCTTTCAGCAGTATATGTTTGTATGGGCATTTTGAGACATATATATATATATATATATTTATACACCTCAATATTTATTGGTAATATATCTACATATTGTTATATATATATATATATATATATATATATATATATATATATATATATATATATATATATATATATATGTATCTCCTTACATATCTATCTATCTCTCTCTATATATGTGTATGTTTCTTTTTATACATATATTTGCAGATACCAATCACTCCTGATTGCACAGGGTCTCTTCCTTATTGTAAAGTGGCTGTAATGCATGGTATGTTAGAAAAAGCATCACTCATTTCTGTAGCTCAGACGGTGTAGTGGTAAATTGCTGTTGCTATGGTGTACAGGGTCCTGGGTTCAAGTCCTGTAAGGGCTGTTTATTTTATTGCTGGGCAGAACAGAGGCTGATGGAAACAGAGTGATTAAAACATGTTTAAGCAGTTGTAAGCTGGTTTGCATGGGTTTGCACGATGGTAAGAGTGCTAACATATGGTTAAACCAATAGGCACTTAACATGTGTAGGCTTCGCTTAACAACACTTACCAGTGCACAAATCCGCTTAGCTGAGCTAACTGCATTCATGTTTGAGCAATGCTTAAACCTGCTAACCATAGCTCAGCCCTGGTAACCATTGCTCACATTCCAGTCTTATAAAATACTAGAGTAATGACATCATTTAGTGAGTGTATTTGATTTCTTTTACATAACATGCTTCCATGTGCTGTCATTACAGAAGCAAGGGGTATGACTATACTGTATGGGACACGTGTGTATGCATGTTACACCAGTTACAGTACACTGGCTGCCAAAAAGTATTTAACACATATTGTATTATTGAATTAGGACTTTTAACAATGCTTTTCCATGTAAAATTTGATACTCAAACCATGCATCCTGCATGCAAAGCTGGGACTCTGAGTACTACACTACCTTGTTCTTGGGGTTTGAGCTGTATGTTTTGATGTATCTCCTATTGGATATTAATATGATATTATTATATTAACTGTAGAGTACTGTTATTTTGGCCATGCCATTGAGGACTGCTGTCATGTAGTAATGGCATACATTTCAGTTTCAGACTTCTATCCTTCAGAACATTCATCCTAATGCATAACCTGTTTGCTATCTATTTTCTCTGTCTGTCCTCTGTGCAGATGGGATGAGTACCATAGCTCTCAACCTTCCATCTCCAAAATGAGGAACACTACCTCTCATAATATGGAACAAATAGGCAAAAAGTAGAACACTTACTAAAGACTTACTAACAGCTTCAGCTAGGAAGCTCATACGTTGGTTAAAATGTAATATTTTAATTATATAATAGTTCTTTTAATGAATTAGTATGATTCAGTTCTATTTACCAAGGTTATCTGTTCAAAGAATTGCTAACATTGAATGTGTGACAGACCCTTTCAATGTGGAACTTTGAGGAACATGAATGTTTTAGACCCCAGATGAGGAACATTCTTCATAATGAGGTACACTTGAGAGGTATGGGGATGACACCATTGCTCAAGCTGTGGTAGACTACACTGCAGAATGGGTCTGAAAAGCCATGTCTGTGTTCATGTAGGATGCAGCCAGAAAGGGTACCAGGACTATGGAGGCCTCCATGTGTTGCCTTTGAGAGGGTATTACAGACCTGTGTGAGGGACATTACAGAGGTGGTGGGCTACAGATTCACAGACAGTAGGTGGGGAATACTTCAAAGGATAGGACATTTGGAGACAGCCCAACATGGGGGACATATCTCCAGAACTATGAACCGATTCTATGTCATCAGTGCTGTTATACACATGGTGGGTTGATAAATTGGCAGGGTTTGTGTGGACATGCATTTACTCAGTGACTTCACACTTGACAGTGATATGTCTCTGATATACCTCTCCTCTGGCATGCTGTTCACAGACTGGCCACATGTTTGCCTGTTATGTTTCGTCTGTTCCCCAGACAGTTGTTGTCCTTGGAAAATCAGTCGGGGACTCTCGGGAATACAGTCAGTAAATACTCACATCCATTGATATTACTGACTTCATATTCCTCATAAAGGATATGTTACAACAAACCCTGTTACATCAGCAACTGTCTCAATGTATGACAGCAATATTTTCAATTTACACCTGTGTTTGTGCCTCTGTCCCCAAATGATGTCAGGCTTTGTCCAGATGTCATGCACTATGAGGCTCAGAAGTATTTAGTATCATTATTTCTTGCCTTCATTCCTGCTACCTTACCAGTGATGTCGTAGACCCACAGGCATGTTACAGGGAAGAGGCCATAGATATGAGTCCTAAGTCTGTACATTCTGAGTTGAAGTGTACATTTGAGAGGTCTGTGTATGTCTGGCCATTGTTAACAGACTGTCAGGACTGTGTAGACATGTCATGTGTACATGTTATTTGGGCTGTGTATGGAGGGTGGGTAGATGTAAGTGTTATGGCTCCATTTTTATCTGACTGTGCATGCTGCTCCAGTTTCTGCTGGTCTACTGGCTGCATGTGTTTGTAGGGGCAGACTGAGACATGTCCTGTACCATGGTCAGGATTCAGACTACACTTGTAGAAATAGTGTGTAAGTGGCAAACAATGATGTATTTGTTCACACAGTCTGTATACTCTATTGTTCACTTGATGTACCAGTATGTGACTGTGACTGTGGTGAAATTGGTTGTGGGTATGCACTTTCACACTGGTGTTTGTTTTTCAGTGCTGTTGCATCCCTGTAGTGCCTGATATATTTGCAAATACATGTGCAATTCCCCATAGCGGATTTGCTATTTCAATTACTTGTGATATTTCAGTGAATATATGTTAGAGCAGACAGGAGGGTGTTACTGCAGTAACTGTGTCAGGTTATATACGCCAGTATTTCAGATATGTCTCCATTTTCATGGCTTCCACCCACCACTTTGTCAGCCTTGGTCCCGATTCAATGCAGTAAGGGGTTCTGAGCAAACCTCTCAACTGGCTGGATTGTTTCAGGATGTCCAGGTTTATTGTTCATATTTCTGGTCTGTTTTACAGATTAGTCTCATTTCTCTAGTAAATACTGCGATGATATGGGGATTTTTGTCAGTAAATGATGACATACATTTCATTTTCAGACCTCACAGCCATCAGAATATGTATGCTGAAACAAACTGTGTTACCCTGGCAACTTTCTACATTTATAAGGGCAATATTTAAAAGAGGTCTCTGGTTTGGGTCCATTGTCCCCCCATTTTGACAGCCTTTGGACAGATTTGTTGCACTAAGAGGTTGAGAGGTATGATTCTGAGATATAACTCCACTACATGTTTTGAGCACATATATATATATATATATATATATATATATATATATATATATATATATATATATATCTATATATGTAAATATATCTATATCTCTCTCTATATATTTGTATGCACACACACACACACACACGTATATATATATATATATATATATATATATATATATATATATATATATATATATATATATAGAGGTATAAGTTCATAGGTGTGTACTAGGCTAATGGGTATGGAGCCTTTAGAAGCCTAGCCCATAGGATTACCCTGGCATTGTGCCACCCGACCTTAGCTCCCAGTGCCTCTGTGGAGTAGATTCACTAGAGTGATCCCCGGGGTGGATTTTCTATTTCCCATCCACTCATCAATATTTCTCTTGAAAAGGGTTAGTGAGGTGCTCTGCTTGACATGTATGGCAAGTGTATTCCATAGCATGGGCACTCTCTGAGTTATGAACCTATCCCTCCAGCATGTTGTGTTGATTGTGGTAATGAGGTTGAGGTCTCTGGAGCATGTGGTGTGGAGGGATTGGGATTTCTCTAGCTGTAGCATTTCTAACAGAGGTGGGTCAGACATGGCTTTGTAA